>NW_016815128.1:910165-930928 GCF_001698545.2 Rhinopithecus bieti
TCCTTTGTAGGGACATGGATGCAGCTGGAAACCATCATTCTTAGCAAACTATCACAAGAACAGAAAACCAAACACCGCATGTTCTCACTCATAGGTGGGAACTGAACAATGAGGAAACTTGGACTCGGGAAGGGGAACATCACACATTGGGGCCTATCATGGGGAGGGGGGAGGGGGGAGGGATTGCATTGGGAGTTATACCCGATATAAATGATGAATTGATGGGTGCTGATGAGTTGATGGGTGCAGCACACCAATGTGGCACAAGTATACATATGTAACAAACCTGCACGTTATGCACATGTACCCTAGAACTTAAAGTATAATAATAATAATAAAAAAAGAATCAGAATGGAGAGTCACCATAGTTAGAGGCCAAAGTTGATAGCATTACTCAAGAAGAATTAGTGAGCCAGGAAAAAGTTTGGAATCCTAAAATAATAAACTATGCCGAGTTTCAGAGAAGTGACCCTTAAGGATCCAGCAGTTTGGGGCTATCAAAAAGCCATAAAAGTATATCAACATAAACCATGTCATTCCTATGATGAGCAGGGGCAGGAAAGAGGTTTCCACCAACAGATTTGCAGGTAGGCGATGTGGACAAGCAGGAGCTGAAGCAGGTGAGAGAGAATTGAGCCATTTGGGCTGTGCCTACTGGCTGCTGCTGCTAAGAAAACATTTTATTTGACTTCTTCTTGTCTCTCAAAAGTACCAAGGGGATTTCCATCCCAGATATAGTTGATCTCTGGCCAGTGTACCTACACAGACAGATATTTATTTCTCTGGAAGTTTTCCTAGCTCACTTCATGGGCTTTGTTACTTATTTTTCTGACCTACTTCTGCACTATATAATTATATAGCAGGTCTTAGAGGTTATCATACTCATTTACTGCATGTCAGTCTCCCGCAATGAGACTGAGCTTCTTAAAGCTATGGGCAGTTATTTCTTTACCTTTGTAACTGCAGGACCTAAGACAATGCTTGAAGCTGAGTTACAAACTCCTTAAGTATGTGTTGTGCAAAACCTAATTATAGCATAGATATGATTTTGCATTCTGCCTCTGTCACTCAATATTTTATTATAAGCATTTCATTTTGTTTTATAGCCTTCATAATTATCATTTTAATGGCTGCGTAAAAGTCCATCAAGTTCATGTGTCATAATTTTCTGTACTATTTCCGCTTTGTATGTTGAAGTTATCTTCCCAGTTTTACTATTAGTTAAGTATTTAATTAGATATGCTTTATCATTTTAAAATTTGGAAGGCTTGAAGGCTTGGTTTGGATTATCTATTTCTTTTGAAAAATATAATAGAATTTGACTACTTTTCCTTAAACACAGTCTTTGTTAATGAAAGTCATATTTAATATTATAACAAGAACATACATATGAACAAAGAATATAAAATATATTCACATAAACATACATTGACATGTAAATATGTAAAGTATATATTCTAGATATTAATATTTATGTATGTACATTAACATAAGATATGTTTAGCATATCTTTTGGGAGGAAAAAGACCTTATATTTTAGTTGAAAAGTCTGAAGCAAGATTTCAGTCTTGCAGAACTCCATTACTAAGAAAAACCTGGTGTTAGAGATAGAAAATACTCAGTAAAATTTGGTACATAGACCCCAATAATTATAACCTGGAAATTAAGGAGCCAGCTGAGGAATGAATAGTTTATTCATTCTTCTTTAGTTGATTTAATCCAAATATAATTCAGTAGAAGTTTAAATTATTTATGTGTAATTATTAATCAAACTTCAAAAAGCATTACCAGTAATTTACTTTTTTAAACAATGTTATTGAGGTATACTAAACATGCAAGAAACCACAGAAATTGTATTGAAAGTGTACCATTAGATACGCTCTGTTATGTGTATGCACACATGAAGCCATGGGCACAACCAAGATGGTGTGCGATGGCATCACCCCCAAATTTTCTTGTGTCTCTTTCTGTTCCCTCACTGCAACCACTCCTTGCATCCCCTGGTAACCAGACAACCACCTATGTGCTTTTTGTCAACAGAGATAAATTTGCTTTTTTTTAGTTTTACATAAAATGAGTTATACGGTATGTAGTGTATTTTACCTGACTTACTATGTGCCAGCAATTATGGCAAAAGTGTGTGATATGGTTTGGCTGTGTCTGTACCCAAATCTCATCTTGAATTGTAGCTCCAATAATTCCCACGTCATTGGAGGGATCCAGTGGGAGGTAATTGAATCATGGGGCGTGTTTTCCCACGCTGTTCTCTTGATAGCAAATAAGTGTCAGGAGATCTGATGGTTTTATAAAGGGCAGGTCCCCTGCACATGCTCTCTTTCCTGACACCATGTAAGTCGTTTCTTTGCTCCTTCACCTTCTTCCACCAATTGTAAGGCCTCCTCAGCCATGTGGAGCTGTGAGTCCATTAAACCCCCTTTTGTTAATAAATTGCCCAGTCTCAGTGATGTCTTTTTTAGCAGCATGAGAACAGACTAATACAGTTTGTCACTGATTTTTATGAGTGTCAAATTCTTTTGATGGCACAAGACAAGAGATAGGTTTAACATTCTTCCCTGAATTCTCATTCTGTTTTATGGACTTTTTACACTCACACACTGTGGAACTGGCCCTTAAGTAAAAGAAAATGATCTGACTCCTCTCTTGTTTAACACAGTACTTATCCCAAAACCTTGTACTAGTCCTGCAAGGCATATTTGTGTTGACATAAACCAAATTAATATGGACTAAATTTAGAGAACCAGATAGAGTTCTAGTCAATGACTCATGAATTCCCTTTTTAAGAAATGCCTCATAAAGAATAATCAGTCACATTGAGTGATCTTGATTGCCTATGAGCCTGGAAACAAACTGTTTTGAGTTGGCCCCACAAAGTATGTGACAACACTTGTTTGTTTAGGACTTAATTCAAGTGATTCAGAATATTGTCATACTGATCTTTTCTTATTATAAACATTTAAAAATATACATTGAAAATTAGGACTTTGAGACCCTATGTGTGCATATCCATTTCAGAATATTTGCATAAAGAAAATCAACCTGCATAGTATTGTTATAGCACGATCAGATTCTTGCTTAGTGCACAGTAACCAATCAATGCACCAAAACAGCAGGAATTGCAGCAGATAAAGAGTTTAATAATCAAATAGCAGCCAAAGAAAAAGATGAGAGGGAACCTCAAATCTACCTCTCCTAGAAGTTTTGGACTGGGGTTTTTAAGGGAATTTTGGTGGACAGAGAGCTGAGGAGCTACGGTTGCTGATTGTTTGCAAAGTGAGAGGTTGAGTCATGGGATAGGCAGATGAAGAAACCACATTCTGGTACTGAGTGGCTTCCTCAGAGCGGGTCTTCAGACTGGCTGGCATCAACGGACTTGTTGGAATGCAGGATCTACAAAACATCTCAAATCAAAAACTTGAGGTTTATGAATGATAAGGATGTTCTCTACAGAAGTTAGGATCTTGTGATGGGGGTAGGTGACTTCCAAGCGGTAGCTTTAAGGAAGTGGCTCTAGGACAAGCTGGTTCATGCTTTGCTCTGATTCTACTCCAGGCTTCTGTTTTTGTTAAGAATCTAGCAATTAAGTTGTATTGATTTTATTAGGACAGTTTCAGTGTCAAATTACAGGGGTTCAAGGCATAGTTCTAACATTTCCTACAGTGTGATGTCACTTGAGATTTTGGGTTTTTTTTTTTTTTTTTTGGAATTCCAATTACCTCTTGTGGTACATATAGATAATATAAACCAATTCAAAGGGCTATTTTGTAAGGGTAAAGTAAAATGGACAATATGTAAAATATCAAGTGGAATGCTCTGTGCATTGTCTTTCATGAATAATTGTGAGTCTAATTAATTGAGAAATAAGATGGAATCTGGACACATATTTGAAAACACCGCCAGGAGATAGGGAAACCAGACATAATATCAGCTAGCATTTGAAGCTTGATTCGGCAATCCTCTCTCATTCAATGATTTTGACCCGTCTTCTTTGGCCAAAATTATATCATTGGTCAGTGTTTATCATTATGAACCTGAAGACTAGAAGGCTTCCATTTAAGCCAGGGTTAATTAATGACTATGTATTCAGACTTGGGCAAGCCATTCAGTCACTCTCAATCTCAGTGGACTTACTTATAAAATGGTAATAATTGTACCTATTTGTCTTATCTCACAGGGTTATTTTGAAAAATAAATAGGATAATGTATGTGAAAGCCCTTTGCAAATGACCACATATGCTGCTAGAAAATTGTCATTGTGTGACTATTTATTGAGCCCTAGAGCAACCATCTGGGTGACTGGCTTTGTTCACACCCACGCTTTCTGAGACAGCTACCTTTGTTCCATTGAGAAAGGATTCACAGCGTTTGACCAGATCTATTACACTCCTAAGGGTCATACTGACACATCTCTTAACCTGAGGTTACACTGGAAACTGACATGAATGGAAAGACTGGTTACTGAATGAGATGCCCATGGCAGCTCCAAGTCTTCTCACCATCAAGAAGGCTGTCAGCTCCAAATGACAGCTGATGGTGCTACAGTCCCAGTGCTGCAGCTGTCCCTGAGCAGAGAGACTTTTGTTCTTATTATGCAGCTGTCAAGGTGGTGGCAGGCAGCATCATCTAACGACACAAACCAGTGTCAGAACTTCCCAAACAGATTTGCAAGTTTCTCAACCACCATTTCATCTCATTAGAAATGCCACAGGCCTCAGTGAGTCCTCTTTCAATGTGTCACACTCTTAAAGTCGTTTTGTGATGATCTTCTCTGCCACGGCTTCTGAAGGAAGCCTTGTAGTCTGTCGGAACAGGGATGAGTCCCTGTCTTATTCCAAGAACAAATTAATCAAATATGACTGGAAGGAAAGTCTTGTGCTTTGTTTGCTGGTGACATAAGACATAGTACACCCAGACAGTTCTACAAATCTAAAATAATAAAAAAAAAAAGGCAACAATTAATATCAAAGAGATGTTTGTAAAATATGATAGAATTTCAGTGGTAGAAAGGAATTTATTTATACTATTATTTATTAAATAATTTGATTTTTGACAAATGTTTGTTGGTGACTATCAAGGCCGACATGCAGCTCTCTGTCTGTCTTGGTGCATAATGAACAGGCTGGAAATGATGCCGGCTCCCTTGATACTAGTGTCCCCCATGAGAAGGCACACATACATTTAAAAAATACATGTTTAAATATAAATAATGAGTAAATCACTTTTTGAGGGTGTCGTGGTCCTCTCAAACCAAGTTTATAATAAAATGCATAAGAAATGTCTCTATGTAGAGTAAATTAAACATCTAATTTTGGCTAAATAGAGATTTATATTCTAATTCTAGAAGCAGAATCCAGAGCTATGATTCTTTTAAGTTTCTTGCTCTCATAACCATGAAATCAGTAGTTTTGTTTTGCTATAAGAGCATAAGAAGCAGCACACAGTATTCAAGAGTTCCAGAGTTTTTTCGGTTATTGTGAATTCCAAAAAATGACCAAAAATAATCAAAGATTCTAAGATATTATTAGACCTCTAGAAAGAGAGATCCAAGGATGAGCACAGCTGGGATTTAGAGTGACTGGTATGTGTGTAGGGGGAAAGGGTAGCAGGGATTGGCAGTAATGGCATCAGGCCCTTACACATCCTCGCAGACTTGGCTTCAGAATCTGGCCAAATACATCTACCTCTTAACATGCCCGGCCTCCCCTTCACTCTTCAAATGGCTGAAGTGTTTTCTGGATTCACAGGTGGAATCAAGATACAAACTGTGGTGGGACAATCAATTTGGGCAACTCCTGTTGTAGTCTTCCTTCTGGAAAACAGGGCAGCAATTTAAGGCCAGATGATGCTTGGAAATATCCAGGAATAGAAAGCTGCATGTAGCAACTCAAGTGGAATCACCAGGACTCAATTTCTTTCTCTTGTCATCTCTTGGTTTGATTTCTTCTGGTATGACTTTATGTTGAAGAAGATGCTTGGAATATACTTCAAAGATAAATCAGGTTAACAAATAAAATAAAGGAGGAGAAAGAGAGAGAGAGGAGCAGGAGAGACAGACAGAGAGAGAGAGAGAGAGAGAGAGAGAGTCAGAATACTAGGTAACCTGGATACAAGAAACAGAATCAATACCATTAATACCACTGAAAAGATGTTATACGGCCGGAATAAAATCATGCATACCAAACTCGGTGGTACTGTTAGTGTCAGCTTATCATAGACACTTAGTTAATATTGGTAGCTGAATCTAAATTTAATGAATGCCTGTTCGGCTATCAAAATACCTTTCTTCCTCATCCAGTATCACTTACATTGCAAATATAATAAGAAAAACTATATAAGAAAAAAATAACAAGAGAAAAGCACTGGATCTCCAGAGTCAGCTAAGAAAGAAAGCCATGTGAAATACAGCCAAGGTAGCTTCTAGCTCCCTGTTCTACTAACATAAATTAGAATTACTTATAGCTCATTTTTATCAGTATATGTTCTAGATATTTTATGCTGAAAGCTTTTAAGTGGAGTAGAATAACAATTATCAACTTTGTCATCATATATTCCTGATTTTAATCCTCGGTCACTACTTATTTATTGTCTGCACAAATGTTAACAAATTGCTAACTCCTCTGAACAGATAAAATGAGGCCAATATTGTGTACTTCATCAGGTCATTGAGAAGTCCAATTCTGAGAATATTAGTACAGTGACTAGCATGCAGTACTTTCTACGTAAATGGATGTCATATAAGTATAAATGACAAGAAGGTGTGAAGCCTGTCTCTCTACTTTTCTCACTTAATTATCAATGAATTTTCATGCAACTTAAGGATTTTTAATAGTCTATAACTTCTTTAACATTTGTCAATTTGTTAATAATGCTATTTTAAAAAATCTGGATTCCATGAATTATAATACAATTCAGAAAGTTACAACATAAAGTTGATAAAATGTTTTCATTGGTGGGGCTTAAATGTTTATTTTAATGAAGAGACACATTAAGGTGAGTTGATTCCTGATTCCTGTCTTTGTGCTTATTGTTATCTACTTATTCTCCAATTCCAATAACATTGGTTCATCAAATATTGGGAGGCGTCTGAGTATAATGGTCATGAGAAATGGTAAATTTCTGAAATTAGCCTTTCCCCATCATTGCTACTTAATTTCTCTGTAATCTGTGGCAATTTGAACATGCAACTCTTATAAGTAAACTTCCCCTGTCCTTCTCCCCACCCCCGCCCCCCCACCCAGCTTAAGTTAGACCCCGTATTTCTGTACTCTTTATTTCCTCCTCTATAAATAACTTCACAGTAACATTGTGGTATTTTCTTTCCATCTTACTAGTAGACAGTAAATTCTTCAAGGGGATTAGTTACATATGGATTGGCATAGAGGAGGTACTTGGTGAATAATAATTGAATGAATGAGTGTGTCTTACACTAAAAATAGTAATGCGCACAGCAGTTCCTGTAGGTAGAGCAGTATTGTTATAGAGGTAACAATAATAAAAAAGTAACTGAAACAATTAATTAAAATTAATGCTAAACTCTTAAGATTTGCTAGGCACTATTCCAAGGGCTTCATATTCATTCAATTATTTTCTCATTGAAAGAGACTATGAGGTATTTACTACATTTTCCCACTTGCATAGATAAGAAATCTGAGGCAAAGGAAACTTTATAACCCTCTTGGGATCACATAATGAATGTTGAAATGAGGATCAAAATATAAGTAACATCAGTTTTCTGAGGATCCTAAAATTTGAAAGGGTCTAGTTAGTGTTAGGTGTGTGTATTTAAATTTCGTGGCTTAAATTTTCTCCTAAAGAGAGGCTGGACTCCATCATCTCCAAGATACTGTCCAAGGGTCATTCTTATGATTCTGTCCTTTCTTTCTTATTGGTGAGTCTGTTGTCCTTCTTGGCCACCTCAGCCCAACTCCTGTCTTCTCCTTAAATCGGATCACACTTGCTCTGGGGATCTTTGATCCCAAGGGCTCAGATTCCCATGATAGTGTGTCTGTGCTGCTGTTTAACCTTCTCCCATACATTGTTCATTCTCTCTAGAGGAGAAATCAACTGTAGTCAGAGGAGTAATTAGCTGGCTAATTATGGCTGATCTATTAATTGGAAAGTGCTGTAGGCCCTGTTAGAGTGATCTGACTAATAAAATTACAGTACCTTTTTTTTTTTTTTTTTTTTTTTTTTTGTGAGGCGAAGTCTCGCTCTGTCACCCAGGCTGGAGTGCAGTGGCTGGATCTCAGCTCACTGCAAGTTCCGCCTCCCAGGTTTACCCCATTCTCCTGCCTCAGCCTCCCGAGTAGCTGGGACTACAGGCACCCACCACCTCGCTTGGCTAGTTTTTTGTATTTTTTAGTAGAGACGGGGTTTCACCATGTTAGCCAGGATGATCTCGATCTCCTGACCTCATGATCCACCCGTCTCAGCCTCCCAAAGTGCTGGAATTACAGGCTTGAGCCACCGCGCCCAGCCTTACAGTATCTTTAATCAAGGATTCAGTGATGTTTCTAGCTAGTGGAAATGGGATATATTTTACTGGTGAAAATATTCTTCCCCCTTCACCATGATGTTTAGTGAATGCAGCTCCACATTCAAACTGCTACGCCCTAAGCCTGTCATTGCTTGTATGTTCACTTGATTGTGTCTGTCACTAGACTGTTAGTGTTATAAGGGCAGGTACTTGGTGGATTTTATCCATGAGTCTCTAGAATCTGTCTCACTGCCTCACACAGGATGGGAACTCAATACATGTAGGTAGACTGCTCTAAGCTTCAGTGTTTGTNTTTTGTATTTTTTTAGTAGAGACGGGGTTTCACCGTGTTAGCCAGGATTGATCTCGATCTCCTAACCTCATGATCCACCCGTCTCAGCCTCCCAAAGTGCTGGAATTACAGGCTTGAGCCACCGCGCCCAGCCTTACAGTATCTTTAATCAAGGATTCAGTGATGTTTCTAGCTAGTGGAAATGGGATATATTTTACTGGTGAAAATATTCTTCCCCTTCACCATGATGTTTAGTGAATGCAGCTCCACATTCAAACTGCTACGCCCTAAGCCTGTCATTGCTTGTATGTTCACTTGATTGTGTCTGTCACTAGACTGTTAGTGTTATAAGGGCAGGTACTTGGTGGATTTTATCCATGAGTCTCTAGAATCTGTCTCACTGCCTCACACAGGATGGGAACTCAATACATGTAGGTAGACTGCTCTAAGCTTCAGTGTTTGTCCTTTGTACAAAGAGGATATTAATAGATGCTTTGTTAGGTTATCAGGCATTATCTCAAAGAATGTATATAATGATAGTGGTTGTTGTCAAGACATAAGAAGAAGATAGTAAAGATTAAGTGCCTTAGATATTCTGATTAAGCTGTGGGAGTAAATTCTTATGGTTGTGAATGACTAACAATAAATTAATGAATAAGTGAATGAATGGATTGTTGAATAAATTACAGAATCATTTAACTCAGAGGTAACCTTTAAGTCCGATTTATTTGATTACTACACATATTAACTATAGCCCAGTATGTCTTCTTTCTTAATGAAACTCACCACTTACTCTCATTTGCAAATTGATGTCACCAGCAAATTACTATTCTGCTTTGAGAGAACATTGTAGCTTTTCCCCCCCTTCATGGTGGTTACTAACATTTCTAGATAAAAAGAAATATCTTGGGGACACTATCATGTGTAGTCATTTGTTAAGTTGTTTTACATTTCTTTATGAATAGAGAAGAAACTAGTATGCTGGGTACTGTTAATCGGTTGCTTTTACCTTCATTTCAACCTTCTTCTAGTTGGAGAAGCTAAAAGGTTAAAAATGTCATTTCACAAACTACATTGAACCAGGGTTCTGGATATAAAATAATGTTCTATGAACTGAATACACTTGTATGGACCCAGATACCAGATATAAAAGAAAGACCACATTTCAACATCATTTGATTTTTTCTGATGCCAAGAAAACTCACAGACATGAGAAGTTTCCTTCAGCCTCACTCCAGGGTTCATTCTCTTTTACCTGGCTAAAGGGGGACATTGTGGAGACCCCAGTGACAGGATTGTCTTTTTGACTCCTGAGTAGAAAGTATGGGCATGAGTCCGGTAATTGTGTCTAAAGTAGGGCTCACTGATAGGTGCCTTCTGCATTGACGTGGGAATCATTCCTAGACACTAAGCCTGTAAACTACTGCTTTACGCCTGGTATCCTTCATTAAATCACTTCCTGCTTAAAAAGACCTGGAGTGATTTTTTAAATGTATTTCACGGAACCCTAACCAAAAGGTAAAGTGTAATATTGAACATGAGTCTAAAAAACACCTGCTAGGCTGGGCGTGGTGGTTCATGCCTGTAATTCCAGCACTTAGGGAAGCCAAGGTGGGCGGATCACTTGATGTCAGGAGTTCGAGGCCAGCCTGGCCAACATGGTGAAACCCCATCTCTATTAAAAATACAAAAAAAAAAAAAAAAAAAAAAGCTAGGTATGGTAGCTCATGCCTGTAGTCCCAGCCACTTGGGAAGCTGAGTCATGAGATATGAGAATTGCTTGAACTTGGGAGGTAGAGGTTACATTGAGTAGAGGTTGCATTGAGTTGAGATCGCGCCACTGCACTCCAGCCTGGTGACAGAGCGAGACCCTGTCTCAAAACAACAACAACCAACAAACCAAACAAAAAAAAATGCTGAACCTGGAGGTAGCAGGTCCAACTGCATTTTCACCCGTTCACTAGCATCTCATCAGTCTCCAGAACAGCTCTCTGTATACAAGAGCTGCTCATAGCTTCTTTTAAAACATTCCCAATGTGTAGAATATATGGATGGTACATACTCTCATAGACCTAGAACATTTATACCTGGATACAAGCATCTTTTCTATCAAGGCTTGTTAGGCCAAGGCATTCACACGCTTGCTGTAGAAGAGTCTTCACTCATTAAAGAGTTCACACATACAAGGACCATAAGATCCACAAGAAATATCTCTCTATGGGCATCAAAATAATTCAGATGGCTGCACATTTTTTCATCTAGTTGAAAAGCCAGCACTTAATTAAACATACCCTTATTTTTTCATTCTGGTATTTAATAATATAGTCAGAAAAACAATCAATGTTTTCAGTATATTATCATCTTCACTCTTAATTTTTTTCCTTTGTGATACATTTCTATAAAAGTTGCTCAGGTTAAAATATGACTTGTTAAAAATGAAATCACTTTTCTTACTCTCTGTTCTCTAACTTAACAATGAGTCTGTGGTGAAGAGAGAAATACATTAATCTGTAAATTGCATGATTCTATTGCAAATCTTCTCCACAATCCTCTTCTCTTCTCTCCTCGTTGTAGCCTTGTTCCCTGGCAACAAATCTCAGAGTAGGGGTTGGTGGAAGAAAAGCACCTTTTTTTCCCCAAAATAACAGCTGAATTCAGTGAAGGTAAGATCTCTAGTAACCAGGAGAAAGTCTTGTAAATCTTTAATTCATTATTTCATCATAAATTGTTATAGAAAATTAATGGCTATCTATTTTCCATTATTTCAATATAGTTACTGTTTTTTCTCTAAATTTCTATATGAAGATTGTCTATTTTTTGTCTTTCTTATAAACTCAGATTTTTAAAAATCTTGATTTTTAAACTCTCTGCCTATAGAACTGCTGCTTAGACCAAATTGGCTGGTTAGGTCATGGAAGCAGGACCAGGGCCGTGATGGTTGGTATGGACAGTTACTGTTTTGAGACATCAAACATGAATATATACGTAAGTTACAAAATTTGCCCAGTGTTATACAAATACATATTTAAAGAATCATGGATCCTCGGTCCTCGGCTCTTCCACCATGACATTCTTTAGAGAAGGCAAATATAAACACACACACACGCACACACACACATGCAACACAAGTTATTTATTTTTAAAAAATCAAGTTTCCCCAAGGCTATATCCAAATATAGTATTAAGTTTTTAACATCAGTCCAGGAAGCCTGGTGACATAACATGGATTTGGGGCAGAAAGAAAGGGGATTGGGGGGCATACTGGGTGTTTGGTTAAGCTTGTTTAAGAACTTATTTTCAAACTTCTTCTAATATATTTTTTAAGGTAATCTTAAAAGCCAACATTAAAATATCAAAGAGGTACCCCTTCTGCAGAACGTGCTAGAGAGAACCACTTTTGTAGCAAACCTTCTCTTAACAAAATATAGTTTATGACTGAATATATGGAATTCATATGTTCACAGACTGTTTTTCCTTTTCCAAAATAACACCAGAAGCAACTATTCTGAAGATCCTTTTAACAGGCAATGAATATGCTTCATGAAGGCACTTTGATCACCAGAGAGTCCTGTCTGAGTTGAATTTCTTGGAACACAAAGGCACAGATTCTGCCCTCAAGTCGGTCAGGATGCATGAAGAAAGCACAGATGACATGGCACTCTGGTGACTGCGACAGACACAAAGTGCCAAGAAACTGAGTGTGGAGACAGCACTCAGAGAGAGGACAAATTCTGTCCAGGTGGGGCAGAACCAGGTTCTCAGGAGCATTGACATCTGAGTTTGTACTTTGTGTGAAGAAGGAGAGAAGTTAGTTGTCTGATTGGAGGGTGTGGAAAAAGGGTTTCCCTGGATAAGGGTGGCATATGTGGAAAGGTGAGCAGTGATGAGCTCTTGCAGATTCTTGGGGTCAAGTGAAGAAAAGTCTAGTTCGAATGGGAGCAGAGTAAGTACTGGTGAGGGGCTTTTTAATGTTTTTATTATATGTTGTTTTCTATACATCTTTATTTCCATTTATTTGAGATTTTAGATACTTAAAAAGCCTATTCCTAATTTCAATAGATTTTCTAATCTTTCTGGTAATGTAGCTTTGGTATTTGATAGCTCAAACATAATCAGAAATTTATATGGTTCTGAGCACTGTTGATTTTAAACTTCAATTTGCATTTTTATTTAATTATATTTGATGGCTATGCCTTCCTTTTTACATTACTGCATTGCTATCTAAGCCAATATTCACCCCTTTCCTGAATACTTTGAAATCCAAGTGCAACCTCTAACAGAAATAAAAACGTTTGGACAAAGCAATTTCAATGCATCACTCCAGGAAGGAGGATGGAGGGGAGGCAGAGAAAAATCTGGAAGAGAGACTTGAAATACTACTTTCTCAGACCTAGGAATTTCAGGGTTTGAAAGCGGAAGCCAGCAAGCATTTAAAGACTGCCTTTGTTAAAAAGAGAAGCTCTAGAGGAAATGATTCCATTCTGGGTATCTTATAATCTCATTTTAAGCGAGTGACAGTTGCAAGTTCTCTTTGGCACTAATTGCCTTTCTCTGATCAAGCTCTCCCGTCTCTAACCCTGACAGTCTGTCTCCGGTCAAGTTAATATCTATATCTGTATTCTACAGCTCTGACAAAAAGCTTGTCTGTGCTCAGTGGTTAAGTTTTCCTCTGAGAGGAGTGATTATCTCACCACAGCATCTGCATTTGGAATCATTATTTCTTCAGAAAGGTGAATCTCTGATTGCTGGATATTGGATTGCACTCATGGGAGATTCCGTGCCTTCCCTTTTGGTAGATTTAATAATATTTTGTGCAAGAAGAGAAGTAAATAAGAAACTGTTATGAAAATGATGAGAAGCAACGTATGGTATGAGCTGGCATCAAATGTGAATTTGTAAGCAATCTGATAAATACAAGTTTTCACTTCTGCCCCTAATCAGTCAGAAAGTCATAGGTTTGAATCTCAACTTGATTTTTAATTAGGCAAATTAGCCTTCTGGTTTTTATGCCCTGTTCTTCTTTCCCTCTTCCCATTTTTAATTTTAGATGATGTGACTGTTTTGCCTACTGGGCTGTGAGTATTTTGAGAAGATGGATAGTGCTCTAACGGTTTTGTATCCTGTCACCCAGCTCAATGCTTATCCAAGTGTGTCCATGTGATACATGTTTCATAAATGAGCAAATCTATTCTCTCATGTTCCTCCCATTCACTTTCTAATACATGAGAAAGATTGATCCAATTCCTCAATTTTATTGAGTGCTGTCTTCTCCCCCCCATCTCCACTCCACCACTCTCAGGAAATACTGCTTTGTGCATGCATTCACAGATCTTCAAAAAGAGAACAGTTCTACATTACACCCAATATTGCAAATCAGCTGTATGGGTAGATAAATATGGCATCCTTACTTGAATTAGTAAAACAATTTGTGGGTAGGGAAGTTTGTTTGTTCTTTTGAATTTGAAACAATAGCACAATTTGTAGTTAGTCCTTAATACAGGTATGGGGTGTCAATTATTACCAATGGGATTAATTTTCAACACTTTGGCGTTTGGTCCCCACAATGACATAACTTTCATTAGTATGGAAAGTAGGTAATTTGCGTACACTTCATGGTGTTTATTGTCAACTTTAATTTTTATTTCCAGCATGGTTCTCAATACTTCATCTTAATTGCTGCTGATGAAGCAAATGACAGAGAGGCTAACTTGACTTTGTGTCACCAACAGGCTCTCTCAAAATTTTAAAACCCACTCACAGGGTTAGAGAGATCATTGAGGCAGGAAATTAACAAAGATATTTAGGACGTAAATTCAACACTCGACTAAATGGACCTAACAGAAATCTACAGAATATTCCACCCATTAACAATAAATATATATATTATTCTCATCAGCACATGACACATACTCTAAGATCAACCACTTGCTTGGCCATAAGGAAATTCTCAAGAAACTTCAAAAAATGAAATTATACCAGTCACACTCTTGGACCCCAGTGCAATAAACTAGAAATGAATACCAAGAAGATCTCTCAAAACCATACAATTACATGAATGTTAAACAACCTGCTCCTGAATGACTTTTGAGTAAAGAATGAAATAAAGGCAGATGTCAAAAAAATCTTTGAAACTAATGAGAACAAAGATAAAATTTACCAGAACCTCTGGAACACAGCTAAAAGAATGTTAAAAGGGAAGTTTATAGTGCTAAACACCTACATTGAGAAGACAGATCTACAATTAAAAATCTAACATCACACCTAGAGGAACTAGGACAACAAGAGCAAACCAACACTAAAGCTATCAGAAGAAAGGAAATAAGCAAAATCAGACCTGAACTGAATGAAATTGACAAGCAAAAAACTACATGCAAAAGATCTATAAAACCAAAAGTTGGCAAAAAAATAAATAAGATTGATAGACTGCTAGCTAAATTAAAAAGAGTAAGTAAAAAGAGAGACTATCCAAATAACCACAAACAGAGATGACAAAGGTGACATTATGATCAATTCCACAGAAATACAAAATATTAATAATAACTTCAGAGACTATAATAAACACCTCCATGCATACAAACTAGAAAACGTGAAAGAAATGGATACATTCCTGGAAACATATAGCCACTCAAGATTAAAGCAGGAAAAAATTGAAAGCCTGAAAAAAAACAAATGAGTTTGAAAAGTGAATCAATAATGAAAAAAAACTTACCAACCAGAAAAAGCCTTGTATCACAGCTGAATTTCAGCAGATGAATAAAGAAGAGCAGATTCCAATCCTACCAAAATTATACAAAAAAAAAAAAAAAAAAAAAAAAAAATGTAGGAAGAGGGATTCCTCCCTAACTCATTATATGAGGCCAGCATAATTCTGATACCAAAACCTGTGAGAGACAAAAATGAAAAAAAAAAGAAAAGAAAATTTCAGGTAAATATCCCTGGTGAACATAGACACAAAAATTCTCAAAAAAATATTAGCAAATTCAATCCAGCAGCACATCGAAAGGCCAATCCACCACAATCAGGTAGGCTTTATTCCTGCAATGCAAGGTTGGTCCAACATATGCAGATCAATAAATGTGATTCATCACATAAACAAAGCTAAAAGACAAAAACCACATGATTATTTCATTAGATGCAGAAATGACTTTTGATAAAATTCAATATTCTTTAATGTAAAAGACCTTAAAAAACTAAGAATCAAAGGAACATACCTCAAAATTAGAAGAGTCATGTATGAAAAACCCACTGCCAACATTAGGTGGTTTAACTTAGAAGAGTCATCTATGAAAAACCCACTGCAATTCCAGTGAAAACAAAACAGATATGTGGAACCTAATAAAAATAGGGAGCTTCTGCACAGCAAAAGAGACTTTCAACAGGATAAACAGACAACCTATGGAATGGGAGAAAATATTTGCAAAATATGCATCTGACAAAAGTCTAATATTCAGAATCTATAAGGAACTTAAACAAATCAACAAGCAAAAAAGTAAACAACCCCAAGGACAAAGGACATGAACAGATACTTCAGAAGTACATAAGAAACTACAAAGGACAATGAACATGAACATGTATTTAAAAAGACATACATGAGTCTAATAAGCATATGAAAAAGTGTTCAAAATCACTAATCATTAGACAAATCTAAATCCAAACCACAATGAGATACCATCTCAAAACAGTCAAAATAGGTGTAATTAAAAGTCAAAATAACAATTGTTCGCAAGGTTGAGGAGAAAAGGAATGTTTATAAACTGCTGATGGGAATGTAAATTAGTTCAGCCAATGTAGAAAGCAGTTTGGAGATTTTTCAGAGAATTTAGAACAGAACTAGTATTTGATCTTGCAATCCCACTACTCAGTATATACTCAAAGGAATGTAAATCATTCCATTGAAAAGATGTATGTACTCTCATGTCCATTGCAACACTATTCACAATAGAAAAGACATGGAATCAAATTAGATGTCCATTAGTGGTAGACTGGATTAAAAAAATACCGTACATATACACTATGGAATACTATGCAGCCACAAAAACATCATGCCATTTGCACAATGTGGATGGAGCTCAAGGCCTATGTGAATTAATGAACAGGAAACCAACTCTACCACATATTCTCACTTGCAAGCAGGAACAAAATATTGAGTACACATGCACACAAAAATAGAAAGGGAAACCCAGGGCCTACTTGAGTATGGAGGGTAGCAGGAAGGTGAGGGTCAAAAAACTACTAATCAGGTACTATGCTCAGTACCTGGAAGTATTTGTACACCAAAGCTCAGCAACACACAATTTACTCATGTAACAAACCTGCACATGTATTCCCTGAATCTAAAATAACCAATTGTTTATAACAATAGTTATAATAAAATAAAAGTTGAAAAAGAAAAACATATATTTAATTAGAGGTCATGGAATGAATCCATTATTAGTAAAAATACTACAAACCACTGCTCAGTGAAATCAGAGATGGCACAAACAGAAGAAAATTTCATGCTCACGGATATGAAGAATTGATATCATTAAAATGGCCATGCTACCCAAAGCAATTTATAGATTCAGTGCTATTCCCATTAAATTACCAATGTCATTTTTCACAGAACTAGATAAAACTATTTTAAAATTCATATGAAACAAAACAGAGCCCAAATAGCCAAGACAACCATAAGCAAAAAGAGCAAAGCTGGAGGCATCATGTTACCCTACTTCAAACTATGCTACAGGATTATAGTAACTAAAACAGCATGGTACTGGCACAAAAGCAGACACATAGACCAATGAGACAGAATAGAGAACCCATAAATAAGACCATACATCTACAACTATTTGATCTTCAACACCTGACAAAAACAAGCAATGGGAAAATGATTCCCTATTCAATAAATGGTGCTGGAATAACTAGATAGCCATATGCAGAAAATTGAAACTGGATCCCTTTCACCATAAATAAAAATTAACTGAAGATGGATTAAAGACTTACGTGTAAAACCCCAAACTGTAAACACTCTGGAAGACAACCTAGACAATACCATTCAGGACATAGTCACAGGCAAAGATTTCATGATGAGAATGCCAAAAGCAATTGCAACAAAAGTAAAAATTGACAAATAGGATCCAATTAAACTAAAGAGCTGCACAGCAAAAGAAGATATCCAAAGAGTAAACCGACATCCTGCAGAAAATTTTTGCAAACTATGCATCTAATAAAGGTCTAATATTGAGCATCTATAAGGAACTTAAACAATTTACAAGAAAAAAGCAAACCACCCCAGTAAAAAGTGGGTAAATGACATGAACAGACACTTCCAAAGAAGACATGCATGTGACCAAGAAACATATGAACGAAAGTTCAACATCACTGAACATTAGAGAATTGCAAATCAAAATCACAATGAGATACTGTCTCAAACCTGTCAGAACGGCTATTACTAAAACTCAAAAAAAAACAGATGCTGGCAAGGTTGTGGAGAAAACGGAATGCTTATACACTCTTGGTGGGAGTGTAAATTAGTCCAACCATTGTGGAAGACAGTGTGGCGATTCCTCAAAGACCTTAAGACAGAAGTACCATTAGACCCAGCAATTCCATTAATGGGTATATACCCAAAGAAATATAATTTGTTCAATTATAAAGACACACGCATGCACATGTTCATTGCAGCACTATTCACAGAGCAAAGACATGGAATTAACCTAAATGCCCATCATTGTCAGATGGGATAAAGAAAATATAGTACATATATACCATGGAATGCTATGCATCAATAAAAAATAATGAGACCATGTGTTTTCCTGGGACATGGATGGAGCTGGAGGCCATGGTCTTTAGGAAACTAACGCAGAAACAGAAAATCAAATACCAAATACCGCATGTTCTCACTTATAAGTGGGAGATAAATAATAACACATAGACACATAGAAGGGAACAATACACACTGGGGCCTATGAAGAGGGTGGAAGGTGGGAGAAGAGAGATCAGGAAAAATAATTAATTAGTACTAGGCTTAATAATTGAGTAATAAAATAATCTGTACAAGAAACCCCCATGACAAGTGTTTACCTATGTGACAAACTTGCACATGTACCCTGAACCTAAGATAATGGTAAAAAGAAATACACAATTCTTTCATTTAATTATCAAGAATAGTACCTATCAAATGTTAGAAGACCTGCTACAGCAAAGATTTCAAAATCAATAGAATACAGCTTCGGCTTTAGAGGAAATTACAGGCTAGTCAGGAAGACATATATTTAAAACAATCATTAGTGGCCAACTGTCTGATTCAGGGACTGCACGAACAGGGTTCATGAATTACGCTCAGCGGGTAGGAAATTCAGTAAGGCTTCACAGAGAAAGACCTGCTGAGACTTTAGGATCAAGACATGGTTCTTGGGTGCACTAAACTCCCAGAATTCACCACTATACAATTCAATCACATAAAAAAAACACTTGTACCACAAAAGCTATTGAAATTTAAAAATATGAAACATATAAAGTTAATGTAAGACAAAAAAAGATATTCTTCTCAAGCTGAACAAGGAGTGCAAGACATTACAGAATGAAAAAATACATTTCTGCAACTCTTAGCATTAAAAAAAAAAAGCATGCGTGTTCTTGGAAGTCTAAGTAAGTGAAGTGACTAGAATGTAGGTATATATAGACAAGTGAGTTTAATTGTAGAGTTTCATAGAATAGAGATCACAGAGGAATTTGAATTACATGCAGCAGAGTTTCAATTACATAAGGATCCAGCACAGCTGTGCCTATTTCTCTGCTTTCATGTTGGAAAATGAATCCCATATCTTTCTAAGTATAGGTAATAGAAATATGAAAGTTTCTGAATATGGGTTTCTGGTCAATAAAGATTTTCATTCCAGGGTGTTTAATTAGTTTTACAACATCCGCACGCCTGACTTGGCTTGCACGTAGCTGACTGTCGGATAACCATAGCAAGGACATATGCAGCAAGAATCCATTGAACACTTTATTAATCACTGAGGCAACTGAGTCTGGTCTCATGAACATGGGCTTTAGGACCTACTCTGCTGCTAGTTAAAAGTAAAATGATAAATAATTCACTCCACTTGGAGTTTGTAAAATTAAAAGAAGGAATCAGATTTGTATTGGCGGCATGGTTAAAAAAGTCATTTCCCAATGCTTAAGTGGGAGAATTGTCACAACCAACCTGATAGGAGGCTTTGCTTGGAAGAAGTTACGGCAAGATGGAAGCAGGCACTCACAAGGCAACCATCAGCAGGACCTGAGATGGAGCTGCCACCTTTGATGGAGCTTGAGGGCCCTCCTTTGCCAAAATCTCCTCTACTTCCTGTGAAACACTCATGCTCAGGACAAGTGCCAACCATCATTTATCATTGCCACTGCCTTGTTGATTTGCTTCATTTAGAGTTATAAGAAAAGTGAAATACTTGCTGAACTTAACCTTCCATTAAGTGTTGGGGGTGAAAAGGGTAGTTCTGGCTATGCTGTATATTTCAAGAAAATATAACTGTAGCATATATATGTATTTTTAACTGAGAAACATTTCTCTGATTTCAACATGCAAATAAAGTGCTCATGGGTCCATGGAATTAACATGAGATAAAATTGTGAGCCCACCTTGATTTATTCCTTTCCATACTAACTCAGTGTAGGAAATTACTGCAATAGAAACTCTCTGGACATCAGCCTCCTCTTTGTGCCCCAGGTTTGAGGTAACTTACCTATCTCCTGTCTGGCCTCTGGAGAACTATAAACATTGCTGTCTCACAAAAAGAGGTCTCATCCTGTGTTCTGAGCAGAAAGGGTCAAGTAGCTACCAGGCCTGGCCTCCAGCAAGTTGCTTAAATTTTGTCTTTGGTGTTTTTGTCTTTAAAATACAAAGAAAGTCCTACTTGTTCCATTCTATGAGATGACTTTTAAATACCTAGAATGACAATACACAAACAGTAGAGTCCATCTTTTCCCTTATTACATT
>NW_016815128.1:931138-933328 GCF_001698545.2 Rhinopithecus bieti
ATATATATATATATAGCTAAAGCAATATACTTTAGTTCACTTGAGGGTCTTAATAATAAACTATTTGCTACTATATATGGGTGGCATTTTATTAGTAAGCTCAGAACTGCCAACTAGTCTAAATAGATTTTTTTGTTTGTTTGTTTAATTCACCAAAAACAAACACATGATTCTTTAATCCCTACCCAAACACAGTTTTACAGATAAGGAAACTGAGACCCAGGAATCATAATTAATTTGTAATTCCATATTCATTCTATTGCAAATCCTGTGCTTTTATTTTGTCAAATGGGTTCCTGACAAACAACTACTAAACAGTGTGTCAGGATTTGAACGAAATATGAATTCTAACCCCATGGTGTTAGCCATAAGGCTAGACTCCAATTTTACAATTCTTTGTTCCTAGATTGGCTACTGAATACCAGGATCTAATATGTGAGTAAAGAATGCTTTAATGAGTGTATAGATAAAATATATCCATAAAACATATAAAATATATACATACTATTTACAAACATATGTACAAACACATATTCATGAACACTCTATGATTTTCTTTGGCAAATATTCTAGAATTTAGCACAGCTAAAAAACATTTCAGATATATCATGTATTGTGTTGGCAGTACCATCTTAATAGCTTTCCTTTGTTTATGTAATTTTGAACACAAAGAAATATTTTCAACTCACTTCAGGCTTATAGCAAAAATAATCCCACATTAATAAACTGCCACAGCCATCATTTACTTTGACAACATAAAAATCATACACGTCATGAGATAATTTATATATATCATCTCTATTAATAGTCAGTTTTCCTCTGTGATTACCTCATGAAGCATGCCTGTTCATCTTTATTTTATAGAAAGGAAACTGAGGTTCAGGAAAGTTGGCTCATTTATCTAAGGTGTCACAGCTAATAACTTTCAGAACTGTATCTTCAACCCAGGCATCTGACTCCGAAAATATTCTGCCTCCAACTTCAGTGCACACATTCCCTGCATCGATGTTGATCCATCTCTTTGGGATGGCAAATGTCCATCACATGACACAGATTTGTTGTTTGAAATGTCCAAGTGTGATTCGGAGACCAGTCTATAAATAAACAATCTCGGTCAAACTGTCCCAAAGCAAGATATGACTACAGAAATAGAGATTTTCCATTGTGGCTTCAAAATTGTTTTCTGTACGCTATCTACTCTCTCTGCCCACTTTCCAGCTCACATGCTCTCAGAATATCAGACTAGATAAAGGTTGTAATAATAAATCCTGATATTTCTGTCTCATCTTGGCTAAAGCAATGAAGCAAGCTGACATTAAATTTTCCTTCTTTCTCCACTTGGCCCTTCACCTGAAAATTCCCAGCTCAATTTAACTGAAGGTTGTACTGAGAGACCAAAGGCTAAGACATTTGTAGCTTAATGCTTGACATAAATGATGGCAGAACTTTGATGAATTGGACAAATGAAACACTCCATTCTTTGAAGGAATACCTGTCTAAACTGTCAAGGCCAAGGTGGGGGTGGTAGCTCTAGCTTATACACTGCTTGCTAAAATCTTCAGCACCTGTGTGTAGTGATGAACACTGAGAGCGCCCTGAGATTAACCAAAGGAAGTGCTTCTGAACCATAAGAGTCAAGTGGCACCACACAACTGTGCAGTCTTACTTACAATGTCCTTCAATCAATGCTTTCCTGAAACTCAGCTTCCCCCTGTGCTAAGTTAAGACTAAAATATCTATCTCTGATATCACTGGGATAAGGTTTTCTAGCTGTTTTGAAATGGTCAGTTTAATAAATGGAGCATAGGTGATGGTTAAATGGTAGAGAACATTATTGCTGTATTAAGTAATACATATATGCAATGTAAAATAGTATATAATTGTAGTAACTACAAAGTGTCAGTTCAGGTTGAATTAGGGAAAACAAGGTAACAGAGAAGTCTGATGTGGTGGGGAGCAGTATACCAATAAAATCAGTCAACAAAGAAAGAAGAAAAAGAAGAATTGTATAGTGGTTGAGAACTAGGATTCTTGTCAGTCAGATCCTCTTTCTGCCATGTAACACTTGAATGACCATGGTCAAGTTAGTTAACCTTTAAGGGTCAGTTTCCCTATCTTTGAACTAGGCACAATCCTGATTTTATCTAATAGACTTTCTGCAACTATATATATATATATATATATATATAT
>NW_016815128.1:935124-937401 GCF_001698545.2 Rhinopithecus bieti
TATATATATACACACACACACACACACATATGTATAAATTAATACAGATTTTAATATATTAAATAATACATGTTTATATAGTCTTTAAATATATGTGCATATATTTAATATACAATATGTATTATTAAGCATATATTTAAATCCATGTATATTAAAACATTTATGTAAATCACTTACGTATCTGACACACATTGAACCCTCAGCCAACATTACTTAGTTCCCATTATTATTCATTAAAGACTACATAATAACTGACACATGATCAAAATATTTAACCTAATTCTGTCCACTGGCTAAACCTCTAAATTCATTTGTGTTTTTCTCTAACCCAGGATAATTTACTTCATACGTCGTGGCTAACTTCCCCTACAGTGAGGAAACTAGGAGAACCTGGTAGAAAACGACAAGGCTTCTTATAACTTATCCTTGACAATCTCAGAACATCACGTTTCTTAAATTCTATTGGCCTAGCAAGATACTGAGGCCAACCTGAGTTCAAGAGAGCAGAAACTGTATACTACCTCTCCATGGGAGTGGTAGCAAAGAATTTATAGCTATCTTTAACCTATTGCAAGGAGCAAACCCACAATGAAAAGCTGCATTACCCTACTTGGGCTGCCATAAGAAAATGCCATAGGCTGGGTGGCTAAAACAACAGGAATTTATGTTCTTACAGTTCTGGAGGCTGGAAGTAGAGAGATCAGGGTGTCAGCAGGGTCCTTTTCTGGTGAAGGCACTCTTTCTGGCCTACAGGCTTCTGACTGTGTCCTCACATGGCCTTCCTTTGCGAAAGCTCATTCTTTCTTCTTATAAGGCTACCAATCCTATCAGATTAGGACCACATCCTTATGATCTCATTTAACCATCTTAAAAGCCCTTTCTCCAAAGATGGTCACATTGGGCGTTTGGGCTTCAACATCTGAATTTTCAGTGGGCACAATGCAGTCAACAGTAACATCAGAGAAATGAACAAGATACACATAACATTTCTTGAGCAATTGTATCCAGTCATGCCTGAAGCTACGTGTACCACCAGAATTCCTTAATAATGAGAACCAGTAAATTATATTTTGTTTTATGTAAGCCAATTTTGATGAGATCTTCTGTTATTTGTAACAGAAAGTGTCCTGGTTGATACAACAGGCAACTTTTTAGTGCCACCTTACAGGTCGCCAAGGGCAAGAATGGGATTTGTTAGAAGAAATTAGAGTCCTCAAACAGAAGCACACACAGGAAATAGTGACATCAATGATTAAGCAGCATCGAGGACATAAAGCTACAATGACTTAATTCCAAAAGGTAATCTGTTTCTAGCTTGAAGCTACTTTTAAAACAAAGGATATGAACTTTTTAATTCACTGTAGAAAATCTTAAAGGCACATACCTGAGAATCAAAAGCAAAAAAAACACTACAATTGAATCAAAACGAGTTCTAGAATGTAACACAGATGCCACTTAGAGACTCTTGAGTTTGATTAGAAATGAATTTATTCACAAGACTGATTATATTCAGTTTCTTCTCTTTATGGAAGAGAAAACCAATGGCCAGATACTCAAAGCAATGTTTGCATCCTGGAGTACAAAAACACGAGCTTTTACAGTAAAGATCTTAACTCATTTAACTTAAACGTAGTATTTTCTGCTTTTCGCAAAACAACTCTCCATTTATTATAACCCTGTCCCCACTCTGATTATTCACTTTGAAGAAAGGACAATCAGGGTGAGTCAGTAGCCCTGAAGGCAAACAAGAGGGTTTTCAAGCACAGGTAGGGAAATAAGGGAGTATCTCCAAACAACAAAGGTGACCTGAGGTTTACTAAGGTAAGATGCCGAGAATAGATGCCTATTAATCCCTGTCGCATGGGTCACAGGCACCTCTGTCAACCGAATGTGTGGCTGTGTACCTAACGGTGTGTGTTCAGCCAGGATATTAAAGCAGAGAGAGCAATACATCTCCCTGCCGCCCTTCCTGCCCCTGCTGAATGCATTAGGTCAGCATCCTACTCTGACTACAGAGAAGAAAATGACATGTGCATAGAACAACATGGAAAGGAAATAAACGTCCTTGAGCAGAGACGGATGAGAAAGATTATTTTGTATGTTATGTTAAAGAAGGGAGAGAAAATTCAGCAGGTTTATGCTCTTGGGACCTTAATAAACTGACTAAAATAGAATAATTATCCTAATAATTCTCATATGATAGTTTTCTCTTTGAAGGATACTCCTTAGCCACTTCTTTCATAAAAGAAATCACTTCTTTTATATAAGCACTAATCG
>NW_016815128.1:938382-948617 GCF_001698545.2 Rhinopithecus bieti
AAACGTCCTTGAGCAGAGACGGATGAGAAAGATTATTTTGTATGTTATGTTAAAGAAGGGAGAGAAAATTCAGCAGGTTTATGCTCTTGGGACCTTAATAAACTGACTAAAAATAGAATAATTATCCTAATAATTCTCATATGATAGTTTTCTCTTTGAAGGATACTCCTTAGCCACTTCTTTCATAAAAAGAAATCACTTCTTTTTATATAAGCACTAATCGTGTTATATATTTGTTGCCCCCCCTTCATTTCCTCTCTCTCTCTCTCTCTCTCTCTCTCTCTCTATATATATATATATATATATATTTCTCACATAAAACACATGTAAACTAAGTATGGATGAAATTAAGAAATAAACGCATGATTACATATTGTTATAAGTGACTTCATCCTCCTTTATTTCTGCCTTGTATTGTTTCTCTCTGTTAAAGCCCTGATTCAAAATTTGCCAAAACTCTGCAGTTTAAATGTCATGGGCTATGAACAAAAGAATGAATGAGATAAAATGTTTGGAAAGGTGAGGGAAAAGTCTGTACATTTTAATAAAAATTCAAATTTGTGCTCGCTTTGGCAGAACATTTACTAAAATTGGAACGACACTGAGATTAGCATGGCCCCTGCACAAGAATGACACGCAAATTTGTGAAGTGTTACATATTTTTCCAATTTGTAATAAAGATACTTTTTAAAATAAAAAAAAAAACCCTCGAATTTGTTAGAATGTTTGGGGAATTGGGACTCTGGAGAATTGGATTTTCTGTCTATGAACTCCCTTATTTCAGTTCTCATCAGAATGATTGCAAATACCTAAGTCCCTAGTCTTCCTTCATCAACTAACACGATTGCATCTTTGCTTAATGAGTCTGAGTTCTTTGAGATCTTGGCTCATCAGTGTTCGCTATGTGGAATTTGATGTTGATATAAATGTTGTAGGAGGCAGAGTTTGTTTACTTCTGAGTTTAGAATGCAAATACCAATGAACTTTTATGGTTTGGGTAGAATCTCAATATACTTATATATGAAGTATCAGAAAATATTAGAGAAATTCGATAGTAATATAATGTCTGTGGTTATCTACTGCTTACTGTGTATCAGGCATTGTGGGAAGTTTTTCATGTGCATTACCTCATTTATCTCTGAAAACCACACTAGGAGATTGATGCTGGGAATCTCTTTTACAGAAGACGAACTGCTGGGCTAGAGCAGAGCTTCTCAAACATTAGTATTCTTTCAAACCACCTGGAGGATCTAATTAAAATGCCAATTCTGAATCAAACACCTTGTTTCAGACCTGAGATTCTGCATTTCCAACAGTTTCCTAGGCAATGTCAATGATAAACACTATGAGGAAGATGATTTTATATGGTATGTTAAAGAAGGGAGAGAAAATTCAGCAGGTTTATGCTCTTGGGACCTTAATAAACTAAGAGAAATTGGGACTTTGAAACTTTCCAGCCCCCTAGCTAGTTGAAAAACTAGACTAGCACTTGTGAATTCGGATGACTACCCTTGACCACCATCAGGTTTAGCAAACACACACGAGGCTGCTGGGATTCCTTCCCGGTCTATGGCAGACACAAACATTGTACTCCAGCATTCTCTCTTTCCCAGCCAGAAAAATGAACTCACATTTCTTCTCAATAAAAAAAAAAAAAAAAAAAAAATTCCAAAATATTCACTGGTAATAAACCAATCAGGATAGGACTGTGACATGAAGCTTCTTTTCATGATGCTACAGTTTCTACTTTGGCCAAAAGGCTTACATGTCAGTCTTCCCTGAAAAAAAGTAAATCTCTTGTTTCTAAAAGTATTATTTAAAATGAGTTCCCTGAGAAGCATAGATTCTTATAGTGATATATAAAAACAAAAGGAGAAAATAATATCTATAATCTCACTACTCAGAGACAAGGACTTTGCAGACATTTATTCAATCATTTTGTCCATGAGGTTTTTTTTTGCATGGCTTTGATTGTACAGTATATAAACTTTTGTGTTCTGATGAAATATATTATTTGCATTTTTAAAAATGAGTACGTACTACTCTATAAAGCAGATACATCATGAATTAAGTGAAAATTGTCTATGTGAGCTTCCACCCTTGATTTTACTATTAATTTGCTAATTTTACTCTTCACGTAAAACTGGGAATCATGTATTTCTTCCAGGCTTTTCTTCTGTACATCAATTTTATGTCAATTTATTGATTAGAATATTCTAAAGTAATTCTGACTCTCTTTTGTTTTGTTTTCAATTTTGTATGTGCTTCAAAAGAGTAGGATGGCCTCTTTTAGGTATGCATTTGGCATATTTTACATTTTTTCACTGATTCAGCTGCACACATGATCTATACTTCCTGCTATCTGATACACATTTGGTAGGTTTTTGTTTTTTACCCAAACGCATATTCTATCTCAGAGACCGCACTGTTACACAAAAAATTCTGTTTGAAGAGAGTTCTAGGTAAAAAAGAAAGTAAAATAATTGAAATAATTATCCTTTCAAACCTTTCATTTAAAAAAAAATTATCTCAACATGAATTCTTTTCTTGATTTGTACTTCACCATCTTTCCCCCGCTGCCCACGACTTGATTAAAACACAAGAATGTAATTATCTGTTAATTTGGAGTCTGAACTGATTAAAATAGAAAGAACTTGCACAGGTCAGAGGTTATCATGGTGCATAATTAATTGTCCAACATCATCTTAATCAACATCTCTTCAGTTTGAGCATCCTGCATTTCTTGGACAGTAAGGGGGAGGAGAGATGTGTGATTTAATCAACTATGCCTGAGTTGTCAGAAATGGATTTGGGAGGCGTCATCCCCCAGTTATTAAAGAAAGAACTGAAGTGTTTCATCCTTCAGAGACAGGTCATGCATTACCAAGTTTGTAAGATACAAAGCGCATTATTGAATACAAGGCTTCCTGCACGTGGCTAGCTTCAACTTCATTAATAAATTGAAGTATTAGATCTGAGAAGGAAAGGTGTGTACATCTGAATGTAATCTAACATTATATGAATTATGAGCCACAAAAAGCCATTGACTTTTATCAGTGTTTGATTTTTGTGCTATTACCAATGTGCATCAAAATATAGAATCTGTCCTTTTTTAAAAAATCACAATAATGTCACATTGTCATAAACATGCCACAGGTCAAATCAAATAACAATAGAGAATGTAAGTTTCAGGCAAAGTCTGGCCTTATACATTCAAATAATAGAGAATCCTATTCATGCTCTAGAATGCTGCATGGACTATCCATGGATTTTCAGCATAGGCTCACAGAATTAACATGCCTTTTTCTCTTATTTAATTAGCATAACAATAGGTTAAGGTCAAGATTATTGTCCATCTTACATAGGTGGAAACTGAGATTTAGAGCAACTAAGTCTCTTTATTACTGACTTGCTGGTAGCAAGTGGCCCAAGTTGTAACCTGTGTCCTTTGGTTTCTGCCAATCCTGGATATGGTGTGAAGTCGGCTACAATAGACAAGCATTTCTATGTTGCTTGATCACACTTGTACATTGCTTTGGTTATTTCATCAGCTTCTTCTCTTTTTTTCTTTCTTTTTCTCCCCCAATTTGCCAAAGATGTCTGCATCATAGAGTCTTTGAACAGCAATGTCACTAGAAATTTGGGGTTATTTTTCCTGAGGCAGAATTATTGCTGGTTTTCCTTTTTTGCTGATCTGTCTTTCCAAGTGAGTATGAGTATCTGTGTTGAAGTTTGTGTATTTTCTTTAGGATTCTGTAGAACTTAGATAAACATCCAGCTCATAAAATGCCTAAAATGTGTTTGTGAAATGAATTAGTAAAATCAACAAATGTTTGAGTGGATTGATGAACAAACAACGCATAGATGGATGAAAATATGAATGGTTGGATGAAAAGATGGATGGATGAGAGAAAACTCAGCAAGGTCCCAAAGGGAAATTGAGAGGTAGAACATGTTGGGTTAACCCTGTGATTCAGCGGTGGGTAAAAAAGAGCTGCAAGTTGCTGTAAAATGTTGAAGACTTTCCAGAAGCCTCTCCACTCTGTTGTCAGTTGTTTTATCACCACTATTATGACAGAGGAAGCCTTAAGGATGATCATTTTATTCCAACATTGTAATTATTAAAATAATAGTTTTTTAGTGTTTTGTCTTTTTATTGATGCATAATATTTGTACATATTTATGGTGTACATGTGATATTTTGTTGCATGCATAGAATGTCAAAAGCAAGTAAGCTGAATGCTGGATACTCCTAAAGTTCAGGCAAGGTTGGAAATACACAGAGAAAGCCAAGGGCATGAAAACAGATAGACCATGAAATGGGTTTGTGGGAGAGAACAGGACAGTGGCAAAGTCCAGAGAAACAACTGGGAGAAATTTCACTGACCTTTAGTATGGTTATTGAACTAGCAGAAAACTCCAGACAGATTTCATAGAGAGCTGGGGTCTCTATCTCTCTTGTAGACCACCACATAGCATTTGTGAGTTACATGGCTACCCCAAGTAACGTGCAAGTTTTTGTGGATTCATTAACTCGTAAGCAAGTGAATTATATTTAACAATTATCAAGTGCTTTTTACAAAGAATAAGGCCTTCCACATCCTGCCCACCACTGTAGATTTGCAGCCCTGCCCTGCATCCCTGCTCATGTCCATCTCCTTAGCTTTCAGTTAACTGGGAGACTTTATGATTCTCCAGAGTGGACTCCCCACCCACCATTATATATGCTTATATTTTACCACTTCTTTAGAGCATTCCCTACATTTATTGTTACTGATTTGCTCTGAAGTCTATAAACCACAACGAAGACAAGAATAGTTGATTCATCAGACATTGACTGAGTACCTCCAATGTGGCACAGAAGATTCAGCTGTGAAGAAGAGAGAAGAGGTATTTGAGCTCCTGGAGCCAGCATTTTATCAACTGTTGGGACTGAACATGTTCTAAAAAGCGAAACATAAACTTGATAAATTCAGAAAATGAGCAATTATAGAAAGAGAATACAATCATGGGAATGGTGATATATTAGCATTTACCAAATTTTGTTTATCCGTTTATCAGTTGATGGACATATGGGTTGCTTCAACCTTTTTATTATTAAGAGTAATGCTGCTATCAATATTTGTATATGAGGCTTTGTAAAGACATATGTTTTCAATTTTCTTGGATAAATTCCTAGTAATGGAATTGCTGACTCATATGGTAACTCTAGATGTAACAGTTTGAAAAGCTGACAGACTGTTTACATGGAGGCTACAACATTTAACATTCTCACCAGGAGTATTTAAAGGTTTCCATTTTTCCTTACACTTATCAACACATGATAGTTTCTCTCTTTATAATTTTATCTATCTTAGTAGATACAAAGTGGTATCTTGTGATTTTGATTTTGATGTTACTTTTAATGGGAAAAACCGCTTGTAATTTTCCACTAACCTAATAACATTGAGTGTCTGGTGCACCCCTTGACATTGGATGGTGAGGTGAGCCCTTTGAGGAGTAGCTGAGATGAAAATGATAGAGGAACTAAGGAAAGAGCATTCCTTACAAAGAGAACATTTTCTTCCCATTCAAAAGCCTTAACAAGAAGTCTAGCTTTGCAGGTCTGGGTAAGACATTCAGATTATGTTTTAAATATGATACAAAGTATGTCCCTTAAAGCTCATCTTGTCAACAGAGTGGAGAGTGGGTTGTGGTGGCTCAAGGAGAAAAGTGGGGTTTGTAGTATCTTCTCATTAGTGTAACTCTAATGGTTAGGATAATGCATGGTCCAAAGCTCAGTAAATGTTTGTTAAATGAAATAAATGAATGAATTATTCTCAGAAAGTTTATTATCCACCATTTCAGGTCATTCACATTTATAAAATTGAAATATTTTTACTTCCTTCCTCAGTGTTTTTTGACAAAGAAATAAATCAGATTATATCCAGAATCATAGACTGGTTTGGAAAAAATTTCTCTCACCTTTCTCATTCAGAATACCAGTCTTCTTAAAATCTAAGAGCATCATTTTCCCCTGCAATAAAATTTCTCTCACTCATTTTACAATGTTTTCCAATATAACACAGCAAAATTAACTGTCACAGTAAGCACAATTTGGCTAAATCTAACAAGACTTGCAGTATTGTTTTTCTCCTATATTTCTATAATAAAATGCTCTGAATACAGATTAACATTATTTCCCCAGTATTTGTTATTGTTTTACCTGCTTCAAAACGCAAACTGAAAGTTCTTTGATAAATGGTCATAAAACTCATTGCGTTTTACTGTATTCTCAGCAACTTCTGTTTTCTTAGGCAAAATGTGATTTTGTAATTTTCTGCAGAAATACAGCCCAGCACTACTCAGCTAATGCCTAGATGTCTAAGTTTCTTACTGAATGACTCTCTGATTCCCTGCCTTATGTTCCTATAAAACTGCCATCACATAACAGAGCCATTTTTAGGTGTTACTTGCTTTCAGCCCTGGGCACACTGAAGATTTAGAGTGAGTAGATCCTGCTAGGTTTGGAAATCAGATGTCAATCCAGAATCTAGTCCTTTTGGAGGTCTCCAAAGATGTAAGAAGCTCCAACTCATAGAGACTAGAGAGGAACTCAAGAGCTAAAAAGTGAGCAAGAGTACAAAGTCAGGCAACCTGAAATGAGGTTTGTTTACTTTTAAATAAACAATTACATTTTTATTGAGATATAATTGACATAACATACAATTTATGCCTTAAAAGTGTATAATTCAGCAATTTTTAGTAAATTTGCAGAGTTGTACATCCATCATCATTATGTAATTTTAGAAAATTTGTATCATCTCATAAAGGCATACACTTGTACTCTGTCCTCATTGCCCCCTCATTGCTAATCTGCTTTCTCCCTGCGTATTTGCTTATTCTGGAATTTTTATATAAATGGGGTCATACAATATGCGGCCTTTTGTGGTTGGCTTCATTCTCTAAGCATAATGTTTTCAAGGTTCCTTCATTTTGTGTTATATATTGGTACTTCATTCCATTTTATTGCTAAATAATATTCTATTGCATGGATATACTAAATTTTGTTTATCTATTTATCAGTTGATGGACATATGGGTTATTTTAATCTTTTTATTATTATGAGTAATTCTGCTATCAATATTTGTATACGAGGCTTTCAGAAGTTATGTGTTTTCAATTTTGGGGGGTAAATTCCTAGAAATGGAACTGCTGACTCATTTGGTAACTCTGGATGTAACATTTTGAAAAGTTGACAAAGTGTTTACAGGGAGGCTGTAACATTTAACATTCCCACCAGGAGTGTTTAAGGGTTACAATTTTTCCATACCCTCATCAACACATGATAGTTTTTCTGTAATTTTATTTATCCTAGTAGATGCAAAGTGGTACCTCATTGTGATTTTGATTTCCGTGATGACGTTGAATACCTTTGCATATATTTATGAACAATTTTTATATCTTCTTTGAAGAATTATCTATTCAAGTTATTTGGCCATTGAAAAATAATTTTCTATATGTTTGTTGAGTTATAAGTGTTCTTTCTATATTCTGGATACAAGTGCCTTATCAGATGTATGATTTGAAAATATCTTCTCCCATTCTGTGGCTGATTTTCACTTTCTTGATGATTTTCTTTGAAGTATAAATTTTTTTTTCTAATTTTTGTGAAAATCCTATTTATTCTTTTCTTGATTGTTCTTGCTTTTTGTATCATATCCAGGAAACATTGCTCAACCCCAAATCCTGGATATGTATTCTTATTTCTTTCTATGAGTTTTATAGTTTTTGCTCTTACATTTATGTCAATAATAAATAATACGTAATATGTCAATGATCCATTTTGGTCCATATCACAATTCCTGTTATATGTAGCATGGAGTACGAGTCCAGAATAATTATTTTGCCCATAGGTATCCTATTGTACCAGTATGATTTGCTGAAAAGATTATTCTTCTCCCATTGGCACACTTCCTGAAAATCAACTGACCACCAGTGTAAGAGTGTATTTCTTGACCGTCAATTCCATTCTTTCCATGAGTCTTAAAGACAATACCACACTGTACCAATAAGAGTAGAGTAGTGTTAGGCCGGGCCGGTGGCATCAGCCCTGTATGCCCAGCACTTTTGGGAGGCCGATGGCGCGGCGGATCAGCGTAGGTCAGGGGTATCGAGGACCATCCTGGCTAACCACTGTGAAACCCGTCTCTACTAAAAATATAGCAAAAAACTAGCCGGCGGGTGGTGGGCGCTGTAGCCTCAGCTACTGCGAAGCTGAGACAGGAGAATGGCGGGAAGCCCGGGAGGCGGAGCTGCAGTGAGGCTGAGATCCGGCCACGTGCAGCTCCAGCCCGGGGGGACAGAGCGAGACTCCGTCTCAAAAAAAAAAAAAAAAAAAAGAGTAGTTCTTTATAATAAGCTTTTTGACAATCAGAAATTGTAAGTCAATTTTTTTTTAAGACTATTTTGGCCATGCTAAAATATATATGGATTTGGGACCAGATTGTGAGTTGTTTTGTTTGTTTGATTTTCCAAAAAATCCATCTAGTACTTGATAAGGGTAATTTTAGATCTGTAGCTCAATTTAGGGAGGGTTGCCATCTTAACTATGTTATATCTTCATATCTATGAACATAAGAATATAGAATGTATTTTCATCAATTTATGACTTCTTTAATTTCCTTCAACAGTGTTTTGTAGTTTCTAGTGTACAGGTTTTATGCTTCTTTCATTAAATGTATTCTGAAGTTTCTTTCTTATTTTTCCTGATTTTATTAGAAATTAATATATTTTATTATTTCCATTTTGGATGATTCATTGCCAAAGTATACAAAAACAGTTGATTTTTTTATATTGATCTTATATCCTAAAACCTTGCTGAAGTGATTTATTGTTTCTGATTGTAGATTCCTTACTATTTTTTATGCAATGTAATGTCATCTGTAAATAGAGATAGATTTACTTTTACCTTTTAAATCTTACTGCTTTATATTTTATTTTTATTCCTAATTACTCTAGCTAATCTGTCTAAAACCATGTTGAATAGATGTGGTAAGAACAAGTATTCTTGCCTTGCTCTGAATTTGATGAAAAAAATTTTCTATCTTTCACTATTAAGTATGAAGGTAGCTATGGTCTTTAACAGTTTGAGGAAATTCCCTTCTATTCCAATTTTATTTTAAAGGATGTTTGATTTGTGAAATAATTTTAATTCTTTGTCTATTGAGATGATCATGTGGTTTTTGTTCTTTATTCTATTATTACGGGATATTACATTGATTTTCAAATGTCAAACAAACCTTGAATTTCTGATATAAATTCCACCTGGATGTTGTATATAATTCTTTTTATATATGGTAGATTCAGCTCAATAGTATTTTGTTGGGGATTTTTGCTTTTTTATTCATAGAGGATGTTGTCTGAAGTTTCCTTATAATTTGTTGGTCTGGTTTTTACCAGAGCAATACTAAATTTATGCAATTGGTTATAAAGTGTTTTCTCCACTCTGAATTTTAAAAAATACAATGTATAAATATTGGTGTAAATTATTTAAAGACATAGTGGAACCCATAATTGAAACAATTTTGGGACTAGCACTGTTTTGTGATAAGCCTTAATAATAATAATTCAATTGTTTTACTTGTTATAGAACCAGTCACATTTTCTATTTCTTGTTGAGTCAATTTCAGTAGCTTAGGTCTCTCTAGGGAATGTCTGTGTCATCTAAATTTTACAATTTGGCGACACACAACAGCTTACACTCTTTCTTTATAGTATTTTAATTATTATTATTATTATTTCTGTAAGATCAGTAGTAAGGTCCACTGTTTCATTCTACCCTTTAGTAATTTGACGCCTCTCTCTTTTTTAATATAAAGTTTTTTCAGTTTTGTTGCTGGTTCTTTCCAAAGAACCAACTTTTGGTTTTGTTGAATTTCTCTACTATTTTTCTATTGTTTTTTTATTTATTTTTCACTCTAATCTCTATTATCTCTTTCCATTTGGGCTTTATGAGCTTAGTTAGGTCTTCTGTTCTAGTTTCTTAAGGTATAAACCTAAGTTATTGACTTGAGATATTTCTTCTTCATTAACATAGGTGTTTATAGGCATTAAGCATTTTCTTAGATGCATGCCATACACTTTGTTATGCTATGTCTTTATTTTCATTCATTATAAAGATTATTGTTTGACCTATTGCTTATCACATTATTATTACCAATATTAATATTATTAATAATTAATATATTGATGTT
>NW_016815128.1:948852-963256 GCF_001698545.2 Rhinopithecus bieti
TAGGCAGTTTTCCTTTTGGGGAAGGGTATATTTACTATTTTTAATAGGTGGTGTAATAGTCATGGCTTTTCTGTCATCTGGGGAAGTTAATTTTAACAAGGTTCATTACTTAAAAGTCAAGAGGTTTTGTTCCTGACGTTTAATTCTCTGTAGTTGCTGTACAGAAAAGAAAACAAGAAAGTTTATCATCTGAGAAACCGAAATTGTAGCCATATGTGACTGAGAATGCTGTTGTCTCTCTCTCAAGGCTTAAAGTTCTTTTAGTGTTCTAACAGCTTTTACGTCTTATTTATTTTCAAAAACTAGAAAATCTACAACCTTTTACAGATGCATACTTCTCTAATCCCACTTTGTACCCCTCATCTTTGTGGACCCCAGTCCTTACTGGACCCTAAATTCAGCTGGATTGAGTGATTTTTCATCTGCTGAACACATCATCACCCACTCTACTGCCATTGAGTTCCCAGCTATTTTCTTATCTGGAATTTCTTTTTCTCTACATAGCTATACTTTTCCAATCTACCCTGCAGTCATCTGTGTGAATTTTTTGTCTTTTGATTTCTCAAATCTCAAAATGTCTGCTATTACCAGAGATAAGTAGCCATTAGAGAAATATTTGTGACCAAAAAAATGAATGTGTGAGAAATGAGTATTTGGATAAAGAAGTCTTTTTTCTGGATGTTTACAGAGACCTCAATTCATACATTGTTTAGTTTAACTCATCTAAAATTTTCTCAAGAAATGTAACTCCCATTTGTTGACATGTAATATTGAAGCAGTGCTGTTAATGAGAAGAGTGCTGGCTATAAAATCAACATTCACAGCTCAGAATAAAAGTCCCATCACTACCCACATTTCAGAAAACATGCTAGTTTCTTAATTGAAGAGATTTCACTTTTCCATCTAAAATGGGGATTATGACTATATCAATGTTTTATTATTGTTTGTATTGTTATTATTGATATATTTCTGGTTATATTTTGCTATCTGTTTACTTTTTAGGATTAAATGACACATGTAATACAATATCTAACCCTAAGCACGTGGTAGATTCAGAATAGTTAGAAACATGAGTCTAAACTTGTGGAAAGTTCACTTTGAAAAATGAAATTGCCCCATATAAGTAAACATGGTCTTCCTTCTTAGGGAAAAAAAAAAAAAAACCTGGAGGACACACTTTTATGTGTATGGTGACACTTTGACTTCAGAAAATCTGATAGTTGGATCTAATGGATCTATGTCTTTGAGTAAAGAAAAACATTTCCATCAATTGACATGGAGACATTGCTTGTTTCCTGAAAATACATCAGAAGCATATTGGGAAGTTTTAAATGCCTCAAGAAAGCAAAAGTGTTTTAAAAATCCTGTGTTAGATAGGAATCTAGAGAAGCTGGGCAATGCACAAGCATTTACCATGGCTCGACTAAGTGTGAAGACTGAATTATGAATGAGGAGAGATCAAACATGTTATACACACAAGCCCACATTTTATTTCATTATCTTGGGCTGATAATGCCCTCTTCTCATCATATGGTTAAAGGTTACAACACTTTTTTTTTTTCTTTTTAGCAATTTCAACTGCTTCTTCCATGAAACCTTTCATAATTAAAGATGTGAAGCTTCATCCATGTAAAAGAATGGCTACTGTATTAGGTCTCCTTTAAATCAACATTTGAATTTTGTTTTATAGTTATCGTGTTAATCTGTGGAAGAGGAATCTGAAAACCAGGTTGCTTTCTGGATTTCCATCAGCATTTGAGTAGTTTATGTAAATTATTTTAGGCTTCAGTTTCTAACTTCAACAAAAATGGAGATGATTATTTCTTCACAAATTTCTACCACCAGAATCATTTGGTAAATAGAAGAACAATATACTCTGAATGTCATTCAAATCATATGCCCTGTCAGTGAGAAATTCTCTGGATGAATAAGTGATCTACTATGCTGTGTTTATATAATTCCATTTCAAGAACAAAATTGTTACATTTTTGAGTTACCTGTTCAGAACACATTTGGTAAATTATATAGCATAAAAGTTAAATTATAGACACCAACATCCAATATCTTGCTTTTAATTCCTACTCTGTAGTTTTGTGAACTTTGGCATGTCCTTATCATTCTGAACCTCAGTTTACAGAGCCGTATGTTCAGTGTTTGAACAGTTCCTACCTCATCAGTTTGGTGTTAAGATTTGATATGGTTTGGCTGTTTCTTCAGCAAGATCTCATTTTGAATCATAGTTCCCATAATCCCCATGTGTCTTCGGAGGGGTTCAGTGGGAGGTAATTAACTCATGGGGGCTCTTACCACCATGCTGCTGTTGTTATAGGTCTGCTAAAAAACGTAGAAACAACTTTGGAACTGGGTAACAGGAAGAGATTGGAACAGTTTGGAGGGCTCAGAAGAAGACAGGAAAATGTCTTCCTGTTGTTGTGATAGTGAGTTAGTTCTCATGAGATCTGATGGTTTTTTTTTTTTTTTGAGTTGGAGTCTCGCTCTGTTGCCCAGGCTGGAGTGCAGTGGCACTATCTCCGCTCACTGCCCCTGGGTTTACACCATTCTCCTGCCTCAGTCTCCTGAGTAGCTGGAACTACAGGCACCCGCCACCTCGCCCAGCTAGTTTTTTGTATTTTTTTAGTAAAGACAGGGTTTCACCGTGTTAGCCAGGATGGTCTCGATCTCCTGACCTCGTGATCCGCCCATCTCGGCCTCCCAAAGGGCTGGGATTATAGGCTTGAACCACCACGCCCAGCCCCTGATCGTTTTATAAGGGATTTTTTCCTCTTTATTCTGCACTTCTCCTTCCTGCTGCCATGTGAAGAAGGACATGCTTGCTTCCCATTCTACCATAATTGTAAGTTTCCTGAGGCCTCCCCAGCCATGCTGAACTTCAAGTCAATTAACCTTTTTTCCTTTACACATTTACCAGTCTTGGGTATGTCTTTATTAGCAGTGTGAGAATGCACTAAGACAATATTAAATGAGAAAAAGAAGGAAAGAGCACATAATAGTGCCAGGCAAAATGAAAATATTTATTTTCACTATTGTCATCAGTATTTTAGCCATTGTTTTAAAAACTATCTTAAATAATACAAATTATGCTTTTTTATATTTATGATCCCTGAAAATCTGGGAACCCAAACTAGGTACCCTTAAACCAACTTGATTCTAAAATGTCGGGTAGCTCTCTGATTCTGTGACTATACGTGACTTAAAGTGAAAAAACTTACTCATGTCTTCTCCACATCCACACAACCCTTCATATTTTGATTAAGCATAGCTGTCTATGTGACAACCATGGTTCAGTAAGAAGATAATACCAAAATGATAGTCCCAGGATAAGCCAAATAAATACATAAACTCTAGTGATTGTATTTGTTTCTTTTCATCACCTCAGGGTATAGCTGTGTCCAGTATATCGTTGGTATCTATAAATATTGATTGATTGAATGAAATAGCATGGGCCTTCAGACATCTAGGAGGAACGACGTAAGTTGGTTAAGACTTCTCCAAATTAGCTAGTATTTACATAGCTCCTGCAGTTGTTCTATTTCCTACAACAGGAAGACTGAGATGGGCAGCAGTGACCCATGATAAAAGAGGACTGAGAATAAACCATAGAGATTACAATGGAAGCAGAGACATCTTAATACCTTCAACACCAGATGAAGACCAGTGTGTCTTGTAAGAACATCGTTAGATTTCAAATTTGCCTGGTTTGGGAAATCCCACTCTGAATTCAGAAACTTAATCTACCCAGATTTGTTATGAGAATTAAATTTGACAGTATATATAAAGCCCTTATTGAAAACAGAGACGGCAAGCCCTTAGGGGCCTGGATAAGAGTTACATGCTTTTAAATTTTGTTTTGTGCTTGTTTCCCTTCTATTTATTTTCAGAGCTTAATCAAGCAAGCTCAAAACTTGATAAATGAATGAATCAGTGCATAAATAAAGAGGCTGGATTGATAAGTACATGAATAAAAAAGTGTCTGAAATAATGAGGGCGATTCAAAGATTAAAAAAAAAAAAATCATGTCACAGTGCAGAGAGAAGGTTTGATTAGAATAAGATTCCAGAAGCCTTTTGACTTTGCAAAATACCCAAGAAGGAACATGTGTCCTTCTCTCTGTGAATTTTTCCTGGCTTTATTCATTTTGATGCAGGCCTTGTATCAGCTTGGCCAGAAAGTTCAGGCTACACCTGTCTCCTTTTGCACCCAGTGGGAAACTGCCCTCTCATGATTTCCCTGCTATTGAAAAGCTCCTGCTGTAGCTTACAAATCTAGTGTAATCCAGATCAACATACTCAGGCATGTGGAATGGTTCCAGTGATCGCAAAGCCAAGACAAGAATAACAAATAACCCTTGTGTAGGTGAAAAGCACCATTGCCTTGGCAGCCAAAGTGACCTGGCTGTTACCAGACCTTCTCTGCTTGCTGATCTTCTACCTATAAGTGAATGTTGATCTCTTCCCATGAAACCTTTTGAGGATTTCTTAAAAGTAATGTGTTAACCTTTTATGTATGTATGAATGTCATACTTTCAATACATATTTACTAGCATATGTTGTTTACTGGGCCAATGTCAACATCTAAATTTAAAAAATTATAATTGTAATTCTCCTTGTTCTCTGGGAAATAATAAAAACCAGACTTAATAATAGAAATAGAAATATAACAATCATTAATACATCAGAAGCATAAGCAAAACTGATCTATTATGACGATGTTTATTTCTTATACTAAAATAATTGCTATTTGCATATTACATTTTTCAGTTTTGTAAAACACTTTCATTTGTTTGCATGTAGGATTCTTAAAACAATATAAAAGTTCTTGTACTCTATTTTTTTCATATGAGGAGTTAGTATCAAAGAGGCTCTATGAATTGTATTTAAAATGATTACTAGCGAATGACAACTAGGTTTAAAACAAGGACATTTAGTGCAGCACCAGCTTCAGGGTTCCTTACTTCTCCATACTTTTCACCATTTTGAAGGTTGGGAGAGCTCTGCCAAAGCATTGCTGCCTTCACTCCAACACCTGACACTGCATCTCTCATGTATGCAATATATAGAATACTTTGGGCTTTTGGAGTCTATGAGGCCTATTTGGAATCCTGATAGGTACAATTTACTCTCCAGGTAGGCAGACTTGTTCTTAAACGACCTGAGGCTCTGGTTCCTTATCTGTAAGATACAGGTAAGAAAGTAAACACACACAAACACACACACGTATATACACATATGTATATATGTACATATCTATTGTAGATATATATGTACATACATATATAAATTAAGTATCAGACATTTATATGTATGTACATATGTATATATCTATGGTAGAGATGTATATATAATGTATATATACATATACATTATGTATCATAGATATTATATTTGTATACATATGTATATATATTTTATTCTATTTTGAAGATCAAATGCAAAAGTATATAAACACTTTGATATAGCTCCTGTGCCAATAGGGAGGGTACTCTACAAACGTTTGTAGCCTGTATTATCTACGTGTCTTTCTTGTACAAAGTGAGGGCAGTAAGTCCTAAACATTGTCACTATTTTTAAGCTCTATGATGTTAGTTTTCTTCTATGTTGTTTCCACATGAAAGAATAGGAATTTGCATCAACTGACAAGTCCAAGGTCAGAGAGTTGGTTAGTGGTGAAGTTGAAGGCAGGCCTCCTAATAACCACTTCTGTTTCCCAGCCCACTGTCCTTTGACCAAGGCTATAGGAAAGACATCTATCCATTCTGAATCAAGCCTGTATCCTTCACAAGCTTACTTCAAGCCTCATTGAAAAGCCAGCGGTCCAGACGTGATTAAATGACTGATGGCAGCAGTTCTTAACTCACAGCTTTTATATTTCTTTCTATTTCCTTGCAGCTGACTTGTCTGTGCAGCCCAATCCCAAGATTGCAAAGACAGTGACAATTTTTCTCAAAAGCCATTTCCTGAGAACTTTAAGACTTTCTGTGCTGAATGACATGGCCATCTTCCAGAAACTTGATAGCAAGTTTTCTCCATGCACTCATGTGTATTCATTTGTCCCTTTCATATGTACGATACTTTGAGAGGAGGGAAGGAGATTGTGTATGTGTGTGTGTGTGTGTGTGTGTGTGTGTGTGTGTGTGTGTGTGTTTGAGAGATTATTGTTTGCTAGAAAGTAGCACAGTATGGAGACGTTGTGAAAAGTTCAGTGTCTGATATATAAATGTTGCATTTAGTATGCACTGCTCACAGTCTGTTATCTATCTACTTAAATAAACATGGTCATCAATAAGTGTATACTAGAGTCCTCTCGACTCTTGCCATCCACACTGACACCTGCAATCAATGCTGCCTCAACCACTTGATATGCTCTTGGAGTGGTTAATAATAGGTGAGGCATATCATCATTGTAGTTCACGGAATAAGATGGTTTAAACTCTGCACACATTCAGCACATCTACTCCTGCTTACTTACAATGGGTCTGGCATCAGCAACCTTCTGCATCCGTGAATAAGCTTCACAACTGCCTTCAATGTGTTGTTTTATACTTTTACACCCCATCCATCCACCAGTGGTACTGTCCAATAGTGCCTAACCACCACTGATTCTTGCTTTGTCAATTTCACAAAAACACAAAAGACTACATAAGTGGAAAAGTCTTTTGAGTGAGGTTTCCTTCCCTTTTGTTTTCTGCACTCTCACGTCTTTCTTCTTTTGTCTCTACCTTCCCTACCTATTCTCCATTTTCTGTGATTTATTATTATTATTATTATTATTATTATTATTAGCAGCAGCAGCAGCATTATTTTTAGTAGTAGTGGTAGTAGTAGTAACAATGAACTTTGCTCTCCAGTGTTCTTAGTTCCAATCTCAATCTATTACTGTTTGGTTATGTAAACTACTACTTTACCTGAACCAGCATATTTTGATCTTCAAAACAGGAATGATGATTATCTTGAAAAAAACTGTTTTGAAGGATAAATAGAAACATAAATTCTTATTAGGACAGTTTTTGACACACAGTAATATTTCAATAAAAGGAAGCGTTGTTATTACTGGTGTCATCATTTTTATCTACAACTCAAGTATTCTCAGGAGAAACATTCTTGCAATTCTGAATTCAAGGCAGTTTGAAGCATCACTGAAATATCTTTGCTGACACTGTATTAGGAAACCTGTTGACAACAGATTTGGAGGCTCAAGATTGGAACATTAAAGAATTAAATTCAAAACAGAAAAAAAAAACTGGCATGATTATGGTGACATATGAATTTTTCCTAAACACAAGAAAATATATCCTAGAAATAAAGATCCACCAAAACATTTAGAGACTTCACAAGAGAATTAAGTTGAAAGCCTTTGTACTGCTTCATATTCCCTATTTTTTCTATGCTAACTTTCTGCAATTTTCATGTATTTTCACTAAATAATGCCATATTATAATTTAAATTAAATTTGATGATGAATGTTAGAAAACCAAATAATAAAATAAGATTCCCACTATCAGGCTATTTTATTTTATTTTATTTTCAATTAGTCTAAAAGCTATAAATTATTACTTAAGATCACCTGTGCATCTCTCTTTTTGTCTGTCCCAAGCAAGAAACCTAAAGACCAAAAAATTTAATTTTAAATCTCATTTTAGAGCTTATCCTCTGTCTGACCATGGGCATGTCACTGCCATCATCTCTAATGCTAGAGGTGTCCTTCAGGTGACATCTTGTCAACGAATGAACCAACCAAATAGACAAAAGCAAAAAGTATTTCTTAGAATCGTGTCATTAGAGTTAACACATTTCTTGCAGCTCTCTATGTCTATGAGTCATCAAATGGAAGCAAAAACTGAGACTTTTTTTGATTAATGCAATATAGTAGAAGAAAACTTTGCTGCACACTCATGAATTTCTAAACTATAACACCCTCTGACATATATAGACACGTCATTTTTTTATTTTAACTTCCGGGGTCCATGTGCAGAATGTGCAGGTTTGTTACATAGGTAAACATGTACTATGGTGGTTGGTTGCACCTAGTAACCAAACACCTAGCTATGAAGCCCAACAGCCTTTCACTATTTTTTCTGATGCTCTCTCTCCCTCCACACCACCCCCTTGACAGGCCCCAGTGTGTGTTGTTCGCCTCCCTGTGTCCATGAGTACTCATTTTTCAGCTCCCACTTATAAGTGAAAACATGCAGTGTTCGGTTTTCTGTGTCTGTGTTTGTTTGCCAAGGATAATGGCTTCCAGCTCCATCCGTGTCCCTGAAAATCACATGATCTCTTTCCTTTTTATGGCTGCATAGTATTCCATTGTGTATATGTACCACATTTTCTTTATCCAGTCTATCACTGATGGGCATTTGGGTTGATTCCATGTCTTTGCTATTGTGAATAGTGCAGCAGTGAACACAGTTGTGCATGTATCTTTATAATAGAATGATTTCTATTCCTTTGGGCATGTACCCAATAATGGGATTGCTACATCAAATGGAATTTCTGGTTCTAGGTTTTGAGGAATTGCCACACTGCCTTCCACAATAATTGAACTAATTTGCATTCCCACCAAAAGTGTAAAAGCATTCCTGTTTCTCCACAACATTGCCAGCATCTTTTGCTCCTTGGCCTTTTAATAATCACCATTCTGACTGGCATGAAATAGTATCTCATTTTGGTTTTGATTTGCATTTCTCTAATGATCAGTGATGTTGAGCTTTATTTCATATATTTGTGGGCTGCATAAATGTCTTCTTTTGAGAAATGTCTGTTCATGTTCTTTGCTCACTTTGTAATGGGGTTGTTTGTTTTTTTGTATAAATTTATTGTTTTATTAATTCTATTAGACCTTTGTCAGATAAATAGATTACAAAATTTTTCTCCCATTCTGTAGGCTGTCTGTTCGCTCAGATGATAGTTTATTTTTCTGTACAGAGGCTTGATAGTTTAATTAGATTCCATTTGCCATTGTTTTGTTGCAATTGCTTTTGATGTTTTGTCATGAAATCTTTACCCATGTCTACTTCCTGAATCATATTGCCTCGATTTTCTTCTAGGGTTTTTATAGTTTTGGGTTTTACATTTAAGTCCTTAATTCATCTTGAGTCAATTTTTGTATAAGGTGTATGGAAGGGGTACAGTTTTGACTTTCTGCATATGGCTACCCAGTTATCCCAGTGCCATTTATTAAATAGGAAATATTTTCCCCATTGCTTGTTTTTGTCCAGTTTGTCGAAGATCAGATGGTTGTAGATGTGTGATCTTATTTCTGGGTTCTCTATTCTGTTCTGCTGGTCTATGTGTCTGTTTCTGTACCAGTACCATGCTGTTTTGGATACTGTAGCCTTGTAGTATAATTTGAAGTTGGGTAGGATGATACTTCTAGCTTTGTTCTTTTTGCTTAGATTTGTCTTTGCTCTATGGGCTTTTTTTCAATCCCAATGAATTTTAAAATAGTTTTATTTTTATTTTTTCTAATTCTGTGAAGAGTGTCAATGGTGGTTCAATGGGAATAGCATTTAATCTACAAATTACCTTGGGCAGTATGACCATTTTCATGATATTAATTATTCTTATCCATGAGCATGGATTTTTTTTTTATTTGTTTGTGTCCTCTCTGATTTCCTTGAGCTAGATAAGAAATAATCAACATTAGAGCAGAGCTGAAGGAGATGGAGACAAGAAAATACCTTCAAAAAATTGAGGAATCTAGCATCTTTTTTTTTTTTTTTTGAAAAAAAAAGTGAAATAGACAACTAGCTAGATTAATAAAAAAGAAAGAGAGAAGAATCAAATAGACACAATGAAAAATGATAAAAGTGATATCACCACTGACCCCACAGAAATACAAACAACCATCAGAGAATATTACAAACAACTCCTATGCAAATAAACTAGGAAATCTGGAAGAAACTGATAAATTCCTGAAGACACACAGCCTCCCAATACTGAGCTGAGAAGAAGTTGAATCCCTGAATAGACCAATAATCAGTTCTGAAATTGAGGCAGTAATAAATAGCCTATCAAATAAGAAAAGCCCAGAACTAGACAGATTTACAGCTGAATTCTACCAGGGGTGCAAAGAGGAGCTTGTACCATTTCTTCTGAAGCTGTTCTAAGCAATTGAAAAGGAGGGGCTTCTCCCTAACTTATCTTATGAGGCCAGCATTATCCTGATACCAAAACCTGGGCAGAGAAACAACCAAAAAAAAAAAAAAAAAAAAAAAAAAAAGAACTACAGGCCAATATCTCTGATGAACATCAGTGCAAAAATCCTCAATGAAGTACTGGCAAACAGAATCCAGCAGCACATGAAAAGTCTTATCCATAATGATCAAGTTGGCTTCATCTCCAGCATGCAAGGCTGGTTCAACATATACAAATTAAACTTATTCATCACATAAACAGAACTAAAGACAAAATACACATGATTATCTCAATAAAGAAAAGACCTTTGACAAAATTCAACATTCCTTCATGGGAAAAACTCTCAATAAACTAGGTATTGAAGGAACATACCTCCAAATAATAAGAGCCATTTATGACAAACCCACAGCCAATATCATACCAAATGGGCAAAAGCTGGAACCATTCCCCTTGAAAACCAGCACAAGGCAACAATGCCCTCTCTCACCACTCCTAATCAACATAATATCGGAAGTTCTGGCCAGGGCAATCAAGCAAGGAAAAGAAATAAAGGATATTAAAATAGGAAGAAAGGAAGTCTAGTTGTCTTTGTAGAAGGCATGATTCTATATCAAGAAAACCCCATTGTCTAAGTCCAAAACTTCTTAAGTTGATAAGTAACTTCAGCAAAGTCTCAGGATACAAAATCAATGTGCAAAAATTACAAACATTCCTATACACCAACAGCAGACAAGCAGAGAACAAAATCATGAATAAACTCCCAATCACAATCTCTACAGAGAGCATCTATAGGAATGCAGCCAACAAGGAAAGTGAAGAACCTCTTCAAGGAGAACTACAAACAACATGCTTAGCTCTCTGCTCTACAGACCTCCCCTTCAGAGTCTGTTGTCTGTCTGCCCCTCTGATATGATTTTGCTGTGTCCCCATCCAAATCTCATCTTGCATTGTAACTCCCACGATTCCCACATGTTGTGAGAGGGACCCAGTGGGAAGTGATTGAATCATGGGTGTGGGTCTTTCTCGTGCTTTTCTTGTGACAGTGAATGGGTCTCACTAGATCTGATGGTTGTAAAGAGAGGAGTTCCCCTGCACAAACTCTCTCTCTCTATGCCTGTCACTGCCCATGTAAGATGTGACTTGCTCCTCCTCACCTTCTACCATGATTGTGAGACGTTCCCAGCCACATGGAACTGTGAGTCCAATCAACCCTTTTGTGCAAATTGCCCACTGTCAGATATATCCTTATCAACAGTGTGAAATTGGACTAATACACCCTCATTATTTTTTAAGTTTGTTTTGTATTGTGTCGGTATCATCAATTTTTAGACTATGATTAAAACACAAAAGGTAACCATTTAGGTATTTTCATACTTGAGTTTTCAGGGTAGAAAGCCATTCATCCACCAATGCATCTATCTTTCTTTCCATTCTTTTAAAAATATTTATGGGTTGCCAATTATGTGCCAGACTCTCTTCTAGGTGTGGAGTATATGTCAATGAAAAAAAAAAAGTCAACAATTTTTGCACTTCTGGATTTTATATACTAGTGGGAAAAAACAGATACTAAACATAACTTACAAATAATATATATGTTATACATTAGAGCTAAGGTGAAAACGAATACAAGCAAGAGAAGGGGAGATTTTAAATGGAAAGACTAGGGAATGACTCACTGTGGAGGCAACCCATGAGTAAAGATGAGAAACGGGTGAGGAAGTAAGCAACCAGGAGCTCAGGGGAAGAACATGCCAGCCACCTTTGTGATTGGCAGGGGAAAAGATACTGAGACAACAAAAATGGTGTTCTGCTGGAGCAAAGTAAACCAGGGAAGGAGAAATGGGTGTCAAGTTGAGAGGCATCAGAAAGCCTGATGATGTATGGCCTTGGATGCTTTGAAACTATTTTGACACTTTTTAAAAATAAAGGAAATGAAAAATCACTCCAGGATTTTAGCGAAGGGATGGCATGATCTTCTTCTTATTTTAAAGGCTAACTCTGGCTTCTTGTGAAATCATGAAGTTTATCATCACTATGACTCAACAAATATAAAACCATGAACAAAATTATATAAGGATAAGAACAATTACAAAGTTGATTTCAAAGCAAAATAAAGTAGATTAGATTCACTCAAATGGTAACATGTATGGCTTTATGATTTATGTTGCATTTGACCACATATTTAATCATATATTTAATACACATAATACAATTGGAAAATAGTTTATAAAGTACATCTAAATATCTTCTTATTTTAATGAAATTATATAATTCATTTGCATTTATTGTTACAACACATGTTTGATCATTTAGATCTGTACCTTTTGTGTTTTAATACTTACTTTAATGGATACTTGTTTTATATCTTTAACACATGAAAAATGCTTAATTGACTTCTTTTATGTTCAATTTGTTTAAAGAACACACTTTATATGAACAATTTCATGTTCTTCCAAAGTAGGATGTAGAATGAAAGCTATAATCTTTTCTGTTTTCTTAAGTGTTTATTTTTGGCTTAACATGTAAATAGATATTTTAATATAATAGGAACATCTTAAACATGTACAAATATGTTTATAAAAATAATATCTTTATAAATAATTTTATATTTACAGCCACAGGGTTTGGAATCACATATAACACAGCGTGAATTCTTGATTTCCTATTTATTAGATCTCTGTCTTAGATATTTTTCTTAATCTCTCTAAGCTTTGGTATTAATTAAGTGTATAATGAAGAAATTATATTCTTATTTTAGGATTGTTTTATTTAACATATATGGTGAACTTCCTGTAGTACTCCTTAAAAGTGCAGGGAGTAAAATTATCATCTAACAGATTTATTTTAAAAAATTATATTTAGGCCTAGCTCTACATTTTTAACAAAACTTTTAGTATAAAGTTTCAGGTTTGCAGCTTGATCTGTACTGGAGAGCTGTAATACAACATCGTGCCTAAGACTTACTTTTTCTAATTTCTTTATGTTGTTTTATTTTGAACTGGAAAATCAATTTTGTTTTGTTTTTTCCCGCTTCACAAAATCAGTACACTAAAAGTAAAAATGATGAACTTTTGCATATTTGAGAATATATTTTAGTTATCTTACACTTGAGTGACAATATGAAATCATAAAGTATTTTATTAACTCAGAAACATTCCCTTACAAATGCAAAATTCTGAATGCTTTCAGAATTTAGTTTTATTGGGCTGAGTGGTGGCTCATGCCTGTATTCCCAGCACTTTGGGAGATTGAGGCGGGCGGATAACCTGAGGTCAGGAGTTTGAGACCAGTCTGGCCAACGTGGCGAAACCCCGTCTCTGCTAAAAATAACAAAAATTAGCTGAGCGTGGTGGTGGGCACCTGTAATCCCAGCTACTCAGGAGGGAGGCTGAGGCAGGAGAATTGCTTTAACCCTGGCGGTGAAGGTTGCAGTGAGCTGAGATGACACCACTGCACGCCAGTCTGGGTAACAGAGCAAGACTCCACCTCAATAAATAAATAAATATAAAAATAAATGAGAAAATGGTTTCATTGAATAGACTGAAGTCAGATTTCTATTCACTAACAAAGTTTATTTTTATTTATATGTGTAATAGTTAAAACTCCCAGTTTTGTTTGTATCTATATTCCCTATAATAAATGTCACCAGCCTATATTGTGTGTTTTCATCAGTAGACTGAGACATTTTGTCTGTTAGTTTTCTTGACAATTATATCCTGTATCCCTCTGCTCTGAAAATTTCCAATGCTTCTTTAGGGTTATCTTTGTGTTTTAAAGCAGTAAATCTCACTCCTCAATTAAGCTCACCATTACTAGTTGAATAATATATCAGTTATTAACATAATCATTAAGAAGAATTAGCAAGTTGAAAACAAGATTTTTTTTTTTATTGAAAGAACTAGAGGTAAAACCAAAAAATAAATTTAAATGAGTACATTTAAAAATTTTCCAGAAATAAGCCAACATCGACCATAAAGTATGGAGCAGTTAAGTCTTAAGAAAAACATAATTTAGAGAACTAAATATATATGCTAAAATTAAAATATGATCATTGACAAAGAGCACAAGCACAGTTAGAACAATGTAAGTGACACAGCTGAAGAGCGATGTACTAAATTAGAAATAAGATCTAAAAAAAATGCAAAAATTAGCCAGAATGAGGCCAAAGTAAAATAAAGAGTTGGAACATATATACACACACACACACATATATACATACATACATATATATATATATATATATATATCAAAAA
>NW_016815128.1:963734-973137 GCF_001698545.2 Rhinopithecus bieti
AGGCCGAGACGGGCGGATCACGAGGTCAGGAGATCGAGACCATCCTGGCTAACACGGTGAAACCCCGTCTCTACTAAAAAATACAAAAAACAAGCCGGGCGAGGTGGCGGGTGCCTGTGGTCCCAGCTACCCGGGAGGCTGAGGCAGGAGAATGGCGTGAACCCGGGAGGCGGAGCTTGCAGTGAGCTGAGATCCGGCCACTGCACTCCAGGCTGGGCGACAGAGTGAGACTCCGTCTCAAAAAAAAAAAAAGTAAGAAAGAAAGAAAGCATGTAAGCAAGTGGAAGCGTACAAAATTCAATCCTAAAATTCTGGCTTTGAGCCCACATCTTAGCTGATGGGATATAGTACTATAATTAAACACTAGTTAACATAGACAGGGATTACTACATTCTCATGTTTGTAGTTGCCTGCATGTTAAACAGTTAAAATTAGTTAAGTGAAAGAAGTGATAAATGAATCAAATATCATTTGATTCCATTTATATGAAATGTACAGAACAGCAGAACATAGAGATGAAAAGATTAGTGGTTGTCCAAGGCTATGGGTGTGGGGTGGAGTGGTATAAGGGCATGATGGTTAAGGAATATGGGGTTGCTTTTTGGAATAATGAAAATGTAAACACAACTCTGTGAATATACTAAGAGCCATTGAATTACACACTCTGAAAGGGTAATGTGTATGGTATGTGAATTAGAGTCAAATAATGCTGTTCAGCTAACATTTGTGCACAGCTTTTAAAGCAAAATATATATATACATCTTACAGAATTTTAGAGAGAAAAATTTCCAGTAATCTCATAGAAAGCTTGAAACTAACAAATTATAAGTAAAACGATCATTAAAATTAAATAATAAGGCAAAAAGTCTAGTATATATTTAATTTCAGTAACTCTAGACAGATTAAATTCCCTTGTTAAAACTAGAAATTTTCAGAAAAGCTTTAAAAAATCTAGCTATATTTTATTTGACGTAGATATTAACAAAACCTCACAAGACGATTGAATAGATGAAGAAATATTCTAGATAAATATTAAGCTAAATAAATTAACTATAAAAATCATATTATTATACTAATATAAATGAATACAGAAAGTATTAAGACAAGTCTGTTATTCAATGATAAGTGGAAAAATCCATCCAGCGTATGTAATAGCTGTAAACTTTCATGCACTTCATTTTATCTTGGGAAAGACAAACAATAAATCAAAGTAATAAAATCAGAATAATAATTCTGATCAGATGTTTATCACAATTATAATGAGATGCTCACCCCTACACATTCCAGGAGAAAACAGTGGATTTGGTGAGCATGAGGGACTTTATATAGTGTGTACTTGGGAGGCCTCTGATGAACTGCAGTTAAGCTGAGATCCTAAAGAAATGTTGGGAGGTAACATAGAGATCTAGCTCAAAAATGTTGGGAACAAGTGTCCTGAGGAAGAAAAGAGCTGATATTTTAAAGAGTGAATGATAAGGTCGGTGGTGGCTAGAGAAGAAGACGTAATAAGGGGATTGATGAGACACGTGGTCAGAGCCAAGAGCGGGTCCTGAAAGGCATTGCAGGCAAATACTGTAAGAAATTTGAATATCATGCTATTTGCTATGGTAAGTCATGAGAGCGTCTTAAGTAGGATTTTAAGTATGTCACGATTAACTTGGAGTTCCGAAAGATCATAGTGGTTTACAAAGATGGTGGATGGCAGGAGTAGGTTTAGCACAAGCATTTGGAGACAAATGCAAGAGATGACAGTGGCGACCCTTCAGAATGGTTGGTAGGAGGCGGGATTCAGTGCATACTGTGAAGATAGTGTCTATGGAATTTATTGATGTTTTGGTCATGACAAAGGGAGAAGTCAGAGGAGATTTTTCAGCCAATGTACTGTGTTCAGCCTCTGTCATGGGTATTGGGTACTGGTGAGAATTCCTCACTTGGCTCTGAAGAAGAGCACACCGAGCCTCGTCTTTTGCTTGAACTCCATGCATACCAAGCTTGTGTCCAGGGTTGCCCTGCTTAACATGACATGCACTTCCAACTTCACTCTCTCATTTCTTTTCAATATTAGTCAATGGGAATATACCTAGATGTACAGTTATTCTTGCCTGGTCTTCATCTGCTATGTTTTTCCTTTGGGGATCCTCCTCCCTAGAGAAGCAATGCAGCATCACCAATCTATATAGTCCTAGTCCTAAGATTCGGGTCTTTATTGTAAAGTCCTCATTTAATGAGAGAGAAATTCTGTAGATTAATGAAGAGCATGGGGTATCTGTTAGTAGCAGAACCTGAGAAACAAGAAACTCCTCTGTTTACTGTGATACGAATCCTATGACTTTAGGTTATGGTAAGAGACGGAAGAAAGTGTTTACCTATCTTCCTCCAGTGTTACAGATTATTTCTATGCAGATATAAAATATAGTTACATATATGCGTTTAATTATCCTTGCTTCTGGCAATCAGTATTCTGTGCATTTCCTTTCTTTCCTTTTTAATGTAATATGCCTTTATTTTTAATCTCATGCATTATATTGAGAAAATGAGAAATACTGAGTCAAAATCAGCACTGAGGTTTCTGTGGGAAAAAAAAAATCACACACAGAAAAGTTGATATTCAAAAGTGGTATTCAACAATGAGCCTTTTGTAGCATCTAAAATAAAGGCTGGCCTGATACAAAACAAACACAAAAAGGAATTATTTGCTTTAATAAGTTGTTTAGAGTCTACTAAAATTATTATCTGAATTAATTAAGAATCAACATACTCGCCAAATTTGGAAAAGACAACAACGTTTAAAGTACATTGCGTTCCTTGATTTTTAATTAAAAATAATTACTCATTCGGCGCAGAGACAGACAAACGCAAAACCTATTTTTAATTAAAACCAACTCAAATGCACTTTTGTAAAAGTGGACTGACTTTGGAAAAAGGACTGAATTTTAAATAGACAAACTAAATGAAACAGGCTATTACTCTTCTGGTGATGAAATATAAAACTTACTATAAGGAAACACGTTTTTAAAAATACGTTGTTGAGACATTCATGGTTACTTTGATTTGTAAATACTCTTTCCACAAGGAAGGTCTGATATTTTATATCCTGCTAGATTTTATGTTTTAGTTGATGCAATCTTCTCTGTGTCTTACCAGATTCTTACAACAATCTCGTGAATTACATTAGAAAGTCTCTTTGTCTTCTTTTATGTAAAACTGATTTGTCCAAGGTTAACACTGCATGTGAGTGGCAGAGCCAGGATATTAATATTGTAACCCTGTGGGTTCTTCCCCCTCTAATTTCTTTACACTTGGCATGGTACAACAGCATAGGATGTACCCTGGGTTTTTCAGGACGTTTATATAGAGGGTGCCACTGTTCCCACTTGAATTATTCAGTCATATGCATACTTGAAGTCACATTTTGAGTTGGAAGCTATGCTAATTATAATAAACTACTAACTCCATTTTTTTTTTGAAACGGAGTCTCGCTGTGTCTCTCAGACTGGAGGGTAGTGGGGCGATCTCGGCTCACTGCAAGCTCTGCCTCCCGGGTTCACTCCATTCTCCTGCGTCAGCCTCCCAAGTAGCTGGGACTGCAGGTGCCCACCACCACGCCTGGCTAATTTTTGGTATTTTTAGTAGAGACAGGGTTTCACCATGTTAGCCAGGATGGTCTCCATCTCCTGACCTCGTGATCCACCTGCCTCGGCCTCCCAAAGTGCTCGGATTACAAGCGTGAGCCACCGTGCCTGGTCAACTCCATTGTTTTTTCAAAATCATAAACAACTACAAAGTTTCCTTCAGTATTGAGCAATCAAAGATAGAGAGAATTCTGTTCTAAAACATGAAAAATAGGGGAACTTATAAACAAATGTCATCCATCTTAGTTGATCATTGGCTTCTCGTGTTTTACTTGGAGAAATGTTCTCTCTACATAATTCCTCCGAAAAGACTAAAATTTAATGTATCAGCAACTTGATGAGATAAGCTGTAACCTTTAAGTAATCACCCTGTCACCCAGCTCCTCGATTCTACAATGCTGGAAATACTAACAAAAATTTAATGTACACATCAAAATTCTTGTTTGAAATAGCTTAATATTTCATTCTATCAATTTGAAAATATTAATATTTATAATAATCTGCTTTATCTTGAAATCCAATACATTGTGTTCCAAGGACATTATAATTTGGTTGTATTTTAACATGCTCTGTGGAGGACACAGATTAAATTCCTGATGTGTTGCATTAAACATTATAAAAGTGGCCTATATTTCTGTGAAAGAAGAATCCTCAGTTATGATTTTATCAAAAGAATACAAATTTACACATGCAAATCTAATATCTGGAGAGATATGGAGTAAATGCATAGGATGTGGCTCCAACTGAGCATTAGGTATAAAAACAGGCCACCTTTTGAACCTGCGTTTGAAAGGCAAGGACTCTTACTGCTCATCCATTCTGTGGAGGAGAAGAGGAGGCCTAGTAATTGAGGGTGTGAGACCTCATGAGGGTTTGCAAAGTGGGGAGCCATTAAGAACAATGACTTGACATCAGTCTCTTGCTCTTTGTGACAATAACTCTCTGAATATTTCCACCAGGTCATCCTAGAATACTTTACACTTCCGTATCTGGTTTCCTCCACTTACTTCTCTTGGAGATTCTCAATATGGACAAAAAGTATTTGTCCATTTTCTAGGAGCTCAAAAGATATTTTTTGAATGTATGGCATCTGAGTGAGCAGATCAAACGTGCTAAGATCTTTTAAAGAGTAAAACTACTTTAAATATCCATTTCATCTCTATCACTGAATAGTAATCGACAACACTATGAATTTGACCTTTCAGCACCTCAGTTTTCTCACCTGCCATGATTAAAGTAATAATTCCTCACTCAGGGACTTATTCTAATTTTGAAAACGTTGTCATTTACAAAAGTCCCTAGATCAGTGCTTGGCATATGTAAGATACACAATGTGTATGAATTTCTCTTTTACTTTCAAAGGACTACTGGAGCCAGTCCAGGCTCTGAGGGTCTGAGGATGGCAGAGAGAGTGGACCCAAAAAGCAAGGAGGAGATGGTGAAGCAAGCTCTGAGGGCGACTTGACCGCCTGCAGTTAAACCTACAGTGTCTCTAGGCAGGACCTGATTGTGCCATGGCGAATCAGTGAAGAAGCTGTTTTGAGTAAGAAACATCTTGGGTTATAAAACTCAAACTTGAAAATCAGAGAATGCCAATTAACCCCTGGACTTCTGGTGATCATGGTCTATGGCAAACAATGTTCTTAAACAAGACTGGAATAGCGTATTGATTTCACAGTTTGAGAGGCCTTGGATGAATGATACGATTGTTTAATTGTATATGGTCAATAATAGGGAACTGATGATAGTTCTAGAAAGCACTGTAAAACAATTTGACAATGCAAAGGTTGATTTCATTTCAGTGTGGAAGTGATAAATTAGGGGCTGGAAAGATTAGAGTCAGGGAGGCCAATGATGACAATTGTTTAAAAAGATCAATCTCCCTACAAAATAACTGCTTCCTGAAATCGCATCCCTGTCTAATACATGCAACACAAATCTCTTTTCTCTTGAACAAATTTTGATTTGTAATTTAGATTAACTTGGAAAAAACATTGTGAACTCAACTAGTGATTGTATATTGCATGTCACTTCCTTGAGGATTTTCTTTATCTTTAAAAAAATTTCCTAGAATAGCTACCATATCTTGCAGTTATTTAAGTTTTTTCCTGATTACTTTTATCTTCCTTTGCCTGTTGAGTTCATTTTATTTAATAAGTTATTGTTTGAAGTGTTATTTATTGAGCACTCCCCAAGAGGTAAGTACACTACTAAACATTTTGCATACATTACCACATTTAATCCTCACAACAAATCTCTGGGTACTGCTTCCATGTTAGAGACAAGGATGCTAATACTGAAATGTTTACTTAACTTAGCTAAGGTTAAAGAGACTCTGTAAGTCATTGGCTAGAGGGTAAAACTCATATTCTGTGAAGAACAAAAATCTGTAGTATCTTCCTTCTTGAAGTCTGGCCTAACTCAGGAAAATAAAGAAAATTACCTTTGACATCAGAAAGATTCAAGTTTCAATATGCTCTCTCTCTCTCTCTCTCTCTCTCTCTCTCTCTCTCTCTCTCACACACACACACACACACACACACAGAGTTTCTATCTATAAGATCATTTACCTAAACTATTGTCACCCTTATTAGTAAAATGAAATGAATAGTATCTACCTAATAAAGCTCAGGTTGAACTTGACCTAAAATAGCGGTTATAGTTATATAGTTGTGTGTGTGTGTGTGTGTGTGTGTGTGTATTTGAGCTCACAAAGAAGCCAGGAAGCTTTTTTTTCTTTTAAAATCTTTGTCTGTAACAGTTTAGGAGTTTTACATCTAGTAGGACAAACAAATCGAGCGTATTGAAATAAGTGGATTGTTCAAAAATGGCGAGTTCGTTTCTCGGTTCTATACCTCCTTTTGTACAAATTCCATCATATTTCAGTGATTAGTAAACAGGTCTGTTTTCTCTGGTCTGGTCAACTGTTCATTATGAGATAGCAAGAAAATTTTCCCATTAATCCTTGTGTCCCAGTCCTAATTCAATGCCTGGATTTAGGAGCTTGGCAGTCATTTAATGAACATTTAAGTAAGTATGCAAAGGCATAAATAGAGTGCCCTCTTCTGCTTCAATCACTTCTTCTAAAGTCTGTTGGAAATAATAAGGTATCCAGTGTAGAAGTTTAGAGAAGAGCCCTACTCTGTGTGTGTGTGTGTGTCTGTGTGTGTCTGTGTGTACACATGTGGGTGTGGCAAAGAGAGGATGGGAAACTATCTCCAGCCATGCTCTAATATGATGCATAAACCAAATTAAAGAAAATAGAAATAGAAATTAGATCTGTGGAAAACAAAGAATGGAATATGATAACCAAGAGGACTAGTGAAGCACTAAATTAGTCTCTACACTTCCTGTTACCATGGCAGAGAGTAAAAGACAGAAAGCTACATAATTCTGATTATCAGGAAGAAACACGCCTGCTGAAATTTTTCCTGGCATCTAATTATAAAAACATGTGATAAAAGGGGCTGTCAGGGCCGGGCGCGGTGGCTCAAGCCTGTAATCCCAGCACTTTGGGAGGCCGAGAGAGGACGGGCGTGGGGGATCTGAGGATGCAGGAGATCAAGACTATTCCTGGTCTAAGCACGGTGGAAACCCCGTCTCTCTAAATAATACAAAAACTAGCCAGGGCGAGGTGGCGGCACACTCGTGGCCTGACCCAGACTTCGGTTGAGGCTGAGCAGTTTTGAGAATGCGTGGAACCGGGAGGCGGAGCTTGCAGTGAGCTGATAGTGAGGGCGAGATGCTGCGTCGCACTGCACCACAGCATTTTTTCGGGCGGCAGGAGCGAGACTCCATCTCTTATAATAAAATGTGGCGCTGTCAGATGCTGAACTCAGAGGAACATACCTGTAGAGAAGTAAAGGCTCAGAGCATCACAGTACATCTGTGAGAACCACTGTATACCAAGTGTAGCCCTCTCTAATCCCCACATTAAACTTGTTTTTGGCACTTGAAACATTTACCACATCCACCTCTTACTCACGTGCACTTTCTCTGGTATGGGATCCACTTAGATTTTTTTTCCTTTCCTGTATTAACCTGGCAAGGGATTCGACCATGCCTGATCAGCGCTTCCACTCAAGTACCTAGCATTCCTGCCCTGCTCAGATTCTCTTAGTCCTTCTCTCAGCTGACTCAAGCACCTGGCTTCCTTCTTCTACCAAGAAAGACTTCTCCCATTTCCTGTTTGCAGACTGAAAATAATTGCTGGGTTTATGTGTTCCTATAGCTGCATCCTCTGCAAGACTGAAGATAGTGAGACAAAACTCATTCTCATATTCAACTCTATGTACCCAAAACACAACAGAGTGCCTGTCACAGAGCAGGTGCTCAGGAAATGTAGAGAATGGGAAATTGAGGAGTGTCATCTTGTTAAATGGCTGAAATGGTGCAGCACCTCATAAAGGAGACATAGTACTATCCAGTGGACAATATACTTCAGAATGAGTCATGATTTTGACATCAAAGGATGAATGTAAACTTAGACTTCAACGAGCACATTAGTCCCGATTCAAAAGAGGGAATTGCTCTGCTTCATTCTGCTGAAGAATAAACTTCAGATCCTTATCCCTGCAGTTAAATTCCTGCATGAGAATATTAAAGCCATAATCTCAATGGTATCCATATTTTAAGAATCACACTCCCATACCCATAAAAGAAGAGTTGGGCATGGATCACTAATATATGTATAACTATTTAATAATTATATACCAGAATCACTTTATTAATACAGTTCCTGTACCTTAATATGCTTTGTACCCAAAACCTCTGTTTAGTCTCCTTTCACATTGTGTCTGTTTCAGCATCCACAACTCTAGACATAACAGACTGATTGCTAAGAAATTTTTATTCCTTTTTGTTTTTATACCATCTGTTCACACAGCTTTGAAAGATCTTTCGTATTTTTATTGTCCGGTATCTTGAAGACATTTAAAATGTCACCTCCTATGTGAAGACTTCCTTTGTCTTTTATGTTAATTAATAAGTCCTCTGGGCTTTCATAAGCATTTTGCTTAGGTTACATTCTTATTTCAATACGCTCGATTTGTTTGTCCTACTAGATGTAAAACTCCTAAACTGTTACAGACAAAGATTTTAAAAGAAAAAAAAGCTTCCTGGCTTCTTTGTGAGCTCAAATACACACACACACACACACACACACACAATACACACACAAAAAAATACATACATATATATGGTGAAATATATATACACATAATATATATACACACACATATATATTATAAAAACATATTAGTGAAGGGTATTATATATTAAATATAATATAATATATTATACATTATATACATAATACATACACATACACACATATTTACACATAAAAATAGACATACACATAGCTGGGCATATACACATATATGTGCATACACATGTACATATATATGCATGTGCATGTGCACATATGTATTCATGTGCATATACACGTGTATGCACACATATATACTCATGAACACATATATACATATATTTAGTAACATCAAAGGTGGTTTTGCAAATCTAGTAACATTTACCTAATACTCTATAGTTTACACGTGTTGTCTGATATATTATCTCATTTACTCAAACAATTTGGATTAATGTAATATATCATATATTATAATATATATATTAGACCCTTCACCCATGTGTTTGCATAATATATAAATATAGAATATATAATATAAAGTGTATATTCTATATTATAATATAGAATATATGTTGTACATTATAACATATATTTATATATAATATATATTACACATATTTAT
>NW_016815128.1:973370-989370 GCF_001698545.2 Rhinopithecus bieti
TATTATAATATATATAGTATCCTTCACCCACGTGTATCTTTGAGTTTCCAATTTTATGCTATCGTAATTTCTAACCTAAATTCAATAGTAAATAATGTTCTTTTCTTCTGCAGTCTCTTGCATTGATGTAATTTTTGGTAAATATATGCATTGAAACTATTTTTTATAAAACTATGGAGCTGAAAGCTATGGTATGTTATCACCTCATCTTGTTGTTTGCTATTTACAACAATCTTTTAAAGAAGTTACAAAAGGTGAGAAACTTCATTTGATTGACAAGAAAACAGAATCTTTAAGAAGTGGACTTGCTGATAGTCACAGGGCTAGCGAAAGGTGAGCCTGGTACAAACAACATTTAGTGGCATAAAATGCAGTTGTCCTGTGTGTGAAAGTTCCATAGGGAAGTAGCTGGAGGGAAGTGGGATATTTATTATCAATAAAAACAATGCAGCCTCCCACTGGAGATATATTCATCCATTGTTAAATTTTGGTCTTGAATAAACCCTAAGCTGTGTTTAAATGACTGATGAAGATATTTTCTATGACTAATTTTATGAGACTTAAGTAAGTTAATGATCCTGAGCTCTAAGAAAAATTACAAAGATATTCTCTTTTCCTCACATTAATTATGAGAAGCAGTTGGCTTAAAATTAGAATAAATAATTGGACTGTAGTCTGAGATACTCTACTAACCTATTGTGTTATATAAGGTAGATTACCTGACATTTCTGGAATTGAGTTCCCTTGCTTGTTAAAAATGGGAAATTTGGAGAGGTGCTCCCCTGACAGCCTGCTCAACTTTGAAAGCTCATATAATTCCATTGTTACATTCAGCTAATGAAGTATGGGTGTTAGCTGAGAAGTGACTTCTTTTTCTTCAAAATGACTCATGTTTCCCAATAAATGATTGATCCAATCTAGTTCCCAGGAAGAATATTTATTTTGGTCTGATGATGTACAGTGTGCATTTTACCAGTAATACAGGTTTCAATAGTTAATGAGCCTTGACTATTTCTAAGCGTGATATATCTTCGTCTTTCCTCAGCTTCAATGGAAGAGCACCTTGCAGTAATTGACTTAAAAAGGAGGCTGTCCACCACTTTTCATTTCAAAGAAAGTTTCTTAAACCTCAAATTCTAATAGGATTTGGCTCAAAATTAGAGGTATTTGAAATTGTGTATGTCACTTTTGACTCATGTAGCTGATTCCAATGTGAAACTGAGATTACAAAACCCTATTCCTACTTACGATAAATGATGAGAAACATTGTATGCTTCAAACTTTGGGCCTTTAACTCACATCCATGCACACACAAATTTTGTAGCTAGCCACCCATAAAATAGGACACTATGTGGCTCAAAAGGGCCCCAGCTTAGGACAAGACATGACATAAATAATCTTTCTCTAGCCTGTTTTATTGTTTTTAGCTGTTTCCTTCTCCATCTCTCTTATGATCACTCCCTCTTTTTGGATCACGCTTTCCTTCTTTGCACCCAGTGATGTATTTGACTTTTCCGGCACGATGATATGTTCTTTGTCCTAGAACAGATTTGTTTCCCTGTTCACTCCTTATAACCTGTAACTGAAGTTGCCCTTGGCACTTGTCAGGTTGGCCAGCTTCATGCTAGATTTATTCCATATCCCTATGAAAGAGGATTTGGTAACTACAACACCAAAGGAGCTTAATCCAAATTGTCTGAGTAAATGAGATAATGTATCTGACAGCACCTGTAAACCATAGACAATTAGGTAAGTGTCACTAGATTTGCAAAACCATCTTTGATGTTACTAAATATATGTATATATGTGCTCATAAGTATATATGTGTGCATACATGTGTGTATATGCACATGAATACTATGTGCACATGCACATGCACATGCATATATAGGTCCATGTGTATGCCCAGCTATGTGAATATCTATTTTTATGTGTAAATATGTATATGTGTATGTATTAGGTGTGTATTTGTATGGGTATGCTCTATGTATGTATTATATATGCATATTTGTATCTGTATATGCTATATGTGTATGTATTATGTGTGCGTGGGTTTGTGTGTGTTTATTTTAGGTGTATGTCATAAATTTAAGTCAGTTTGTTGGAGCTCTCCTTGCTGAACAGTATCTACTGCCCTATTTAACCTTATTCTTGACTAACATTAGCACAGCTCTATTCAGTTTTTGATTTCCTGTCTCAGCTTATTTCTTTCTCTAGAGGTGCAACTACGTGATTTCTTCGTTGAGACATGACCCTTTCCCGCTTTCTAAGATAAGCCTTGATAGAGGGCATGAGGGCTTTTTAAAGCACTCTGGTCTCATGCTCTGGGAGAGACCATTTGATGCCACTCATAACACTTGATTGGCTCCATGCCCCATTTAGATTACCTGACTTTTGCCTTGTTACTGCATATATCCAAATCTTTAATCAGTTCTCCCTAACATCAGAATATTCCTCTTGCCATTACAACCCCTGCCTTTGGCTAGAGTCTAGCCCCTGTACAAGAACCATGCTTCTAGCAACTGCCTGTATTGCCCTGGGCATTACCAACTCAGGGTTTCCCAGTTGATCTCCGCCTGCCTGTTGGAACACACTCCATTGTCTAATGTTCAACTTTTTTGATACTGTCATTTGTGATTTAACCCTTCAGATAGCAGTGACAAAAAAAAAAGTGACTATTAGGTTGGTGCAAAAATAGTTATGTTTTTTGTCATTACTTTCTATGACAAAAACCACAATTACTTTTGCACCAAAGCGCATATTTGTTTGCCCCAGTGGATATATTTTAAGACTTTTGCAAACAGCAAACAATAGCAAGAAAGGTGAAGATGTTGTTTGATATGATTTTCTTCTAACCCACAACCACACATAGGTGAGAAGATATCACTTTGAGATCATTGTCATTCTTGGGTTAATCAAAAGAGCAAAAGACTTTAAAAATTGGGTAGGGCGCAAAGACAGAAATTGCTTCAGGTATGGGTTAAAGATGTAAATTGCATATTTACTTGAATATTTAAATAAGGGTGAAAATGTAATAATTTCATATTTCTGTTTTTATAGAAATGTCTAAATTATATCTTAGATATTTCTTTAGTCACCTTATTCTACTACTTAATGAACTTCTGTTTAGCCTTACCTGCTAAAGCCTGCTAACTGCAAGGGGTTGCCCTGCCTTAGAAAATCAGAGCAGATCCTCAAATATGATTGTTTACTTTTACTTTCAACAGTCTAGATGTGTTAAGCACAAGTGGTAACCAAGCTATGTTTCCTCAACCTGAAATTCCTCTGTGCTTTTCAGCAAAATCAGAAAAATAATGAACTCTTAATAACAAAAATGAGATATGAAACACAAAGATTCTACATTGAAATGAAAGTCTGAAAATCTTACAAAATAATTTAAAATGTTTTGAAAACAAGCATGCAATCCCAGCACTATAATATTGTGAAAATATATTAACACCAGAATTTTAAAAAGTGCTTCTCCTTTGCATCTGAATTATTTGGCTAACCAAAGGCAATCCATAGAACCCCTCCAAACTTCAGTTGCCTCAACTAGACATTTGGAATTATCATAGATACCTTTTCTCAAGATAGGGGCTGTCTCAGCCAATCTTGTATACTTTCATATCTGATTATGCAATTTCTTTCTTTTTTTTTTTTTTTTTTTTTTTTTTTTTTTTTTTGAGACGGAGTCTCGCTCTGTCACCCAGGCTGGAGTGCAGTGGCCGGATCTCAGCTCACTGCAAGCTCCGCCTCCCGGGTTCCCGCCATTCTCCTGCCTCAGCTTCCCGGGTAGCTGGGACTACAGGCGCCGCCCCTCCCCCGGCTTGTTTTTTTTTTTTTTTTTTTTTGTATTTTTAGTAGAGACGGGGTTTCACCGTGTTAGCCAGGATGGTCTCGATCTCCTGACCTCGTGATCCGCCCGTCTCGGCCTCCCAAAGTGCTGGGATTACAGGCTTGAGCCACCGCGCCCGGCCTGATTATGCAATTTCTACCTAATCCTTGTAGTAAGAGGAAAAGCTGAAATAGAAAGGTTAGAATAGTTGTTTTCTACAGAAATACAAGTCAAACTCTGATATGCTCAATTAGGGTGCACATATGCACATCTTTCTCATTGCCACAATCTGGGCACACTTAGTCATAAGGCATATTGGAATCCAACCAAGCACATTAGAAATAGAGAAGTAAATACAGGAAGTACAGAACCTTGTTTTTTTCTCTATTTCACATTCTGATTCCTCTTTAATATCTCATGTACTCACTTAGCCAATCTTCTCTTGTCCCCAACTCATCAACCCCAAACCCACTACATCCACGTGTCATCGTTTATTCTTAAGAAATAAAAATAAAATCTTAAGCCTCCCAAACAGAAGAAGAGATGCTCCTCTTGGCCAAGGGGGACCCACGCAGACAATCTGACATGCCTTGCTATACCAACTTCTTCACTAGCCACCATTAGACATTTTTTCTAAGGGTTAAACACAAAGCAGTTTTTTTGTTTTGTTTTGTTTTGTTGTTTGTTTGTTTGTTTTTGAGACGGAGTCTTGCTCTATCGCCCGGGCTGGAGTGCAGCGGCCGGATCTCAGCTCACTGCAAGCTCCGCCTCCCGGGTTTACGCCATTCTCCTGCCTCAGCCTCCTGAGTAGCTGGGACTACAGGCGCCCGCCACCTCGCCCGGCTAGTTTTTTTTTTTTTTTTTTTTTTTTTTTTGTATTTTTAGTAGAGACGGGGTTTCACCGTGTTAGCCAGGATGGTCTCGATCTCCTGACCTCGTGATCTGTTCCATTCCCTCTTCCTTTTTTGTGGTTTTGATGAACACCTGTCAGCATTACTTTCTGATAAAAGACCACGAGCTGTGGACTAGTTCTGGCTGGTTTAAATGGGCTGCACACAGGATGCCTCTGTATCCTCTGCTTCACCTTTTGACATATAAAGCATAATTTTAATGCATTTAAATGTTAAGTCTCCAACCCAGAGTGAATATGGGACATATGTCATATCACTGTTTACTATGTGCATGTGCCCCTGCTTTGTGAATATCATAACTCCTCCTGTAACCTGGGGAATATGTACACTTAGCCAACCCATTCTATGTAAATTCCTGTCTCATCTTTTCTTTTCAAAGTGCTTTCAGTTTCTACCAGAGGCTATGCCTCCCAGCCTGCAAGTTGGCCAGCCTTTAGGACACAACTTCTTGTAAGAAATAAAACTCTCCACTCCAAATTCGTAAACCACCTGATTCTTCAGTTGACATTATTAATTCCCTGAACACAAAGTTTCTTTTCTTGGCTAAATTTTACACATTTTGGGAGTAGGTTGCTTCCTCTATATAGTCTCATAATAATATATATCTACCTCTACAATGTCCCTCAATCTATTTTATTATATTCAACTGGCATTTTGTTTTATCTCTGTTAGTAAAATGTAAGCTGCTTTTGTCCTGTTCACTATTTTAAGTGCCTTATACAGTAATATATCACTATGGTTTCATTGTTCCTGCCTAAACTTATGTTGAAGTTTGATCCCCAATTTGGTGGTGTTGAGAGATGGGGCCTAATGGGAGGTGTTGGAGTTATGGGGGCAGATTTCTCATAAGTAGATTAATGCTTTCCTGAGGGTTGTTAAAAAGAATCTGGCTTCCTTGTTTTCTCTCTTTTCCTTGCCCTTTCTCCACATGCCTCTTTTCCTTTCTCTCTTTTCCTTGCCCTTTCACCACATGATTTCTTTGCACATGCCAACTCCCCTTCCACTTTCCACCACAAGTTCTTCCACTTTCTGCCATGAGTCAAATAGTCAGGACCAAGCTAGATGCAGATGCCCAATTTTGAACTTTCCAGCTACCAGAATTGTAAGCCAATAATCTTTTTTATTACACTACCCAGTGATGTGTATTTTGTTATAACCATAATTAATGGACTAAGACATACACACAGTAGGTATTAAATAGCTAACTTTTGACTGAATTAATGAACACACACACATACAGACAGACACACAGACTCACACACATAGTTCATATACCATATGCAAAGAAATTATAGAAGTTATAACCAGCTTTGCCTGGAACATCATATAATCATCTTAATTTATGAACAGCTATGAATACAACTTTTATTTTTATGCTGGAAGCAAATATGCCTCCCAGTAGCATTGACAAAATAATTACAGTTCTAATATCTGAGTCACACGTGCAATGACTAGATCTTAGTCTTCAGGATAACAATGAACAAGTGCAACTACATAACCCTTTGTTATGTAGAAAACGTTTTTTACACATTGTTATTTAATCATCCCAACAACTTTTTGTGATAGACTTTATTCATATCAGTATTATCAGTCAGAATCTAAAGAGGTAATAGAAATCATGCCAGTTATTTTAAAAGAGAAAAAAATATATATACTGATTGTTAACCAGGTTTTGAGTATTTGGAAAGAAAAAAAAAACAGGTATCTCTGGTATCTCTAGAGGTAGGTAATGTGGCTTGTTTCGTGAGTGATAGAAACACTGTAAATTTAAATAAACTGCTGACCTCTTCATGAAGGACCATTGCACCAGTGACACTCACAAGCACGGGAAGCAAAAACAGGCATATAGAGCAAACAGGAAGGGATACACCTCCATTTTCTCCCCTTTCTTCTGGTCTTCCTCCAGAAGTCTCTATTGGCAGATGATAAAAATAAGCCAATTTTCAAAACAGAAGTTTAGTTGGCCAAGTCATAGCCCCAGCATCACAAAGCACAGTATAAAATGATGAGTCTGCTGTCCAGAAACAACATGATAATCACTGGCACACAAATGTGGTGTTTCAGAGCATTGGAGATCAGAGTTTCATCCCAAATTTTGCAATAAACTTGCAGTCAGTAATGTACAACATAGAGTTCCACATTTTTTCTACACACAGAGTGTGAAATAATTAGAATGTTCCTTATTCACCCTCATATCAAGGAAAGTGTGGTGTGTGTGTGTGTGTGCGCGCGCGCGTTAGCAAACTACGGTTTGTATTTGCTGACAGTATCTAACACTGACTAACAAAGAGAAGTCTAGCAAGTTCCATTACCTTTCTAAGCCTCAATTTCTGCATCTGCAGATGCACATAATGGGTTTCCTATTGAAGAAGATTGTTTAGTGAATAAATATTGAGTATCCACAATATGTAGGACACTGTGCTATGTGCCATGAATAAAATGATAACAAGAACAACCAACGTCACCCTCTCCAGAGGTTAGAATCTAGTAGGTGCAACAGGCGTTAATTAAACAAACACTCAAGGTATATGAAATACATAGAGTATGTGATTGCAACTGAGATAATTGCTGTGGTGGAAATCCTAGGCCAAAAGAATCCCACAGAGCAAAGGAATCTGATTTGTTGGGAGGTCAAAGAAAACTTCCTGGGGAAGGAAAGTTTGAAGTAAAATCTGTAGAGTAAGTATAAGGTGCCTAGATGAAAGGGTTGGGGAAAATGCAGGGGTGGGGGCAGGAGACTTGCATGTGGAAGGAGCAGCAAAATTCCTGTGGTAGAGATAAAATGGCTCATTCGAGGACCTGAAAGAGGAACCATGCGGCCGGGTGATGCGTAGAGAGCAAGTGAGTGATAAAGAGAGGAGAATGGTACAAGATGAGCCTGGAGAGAGAAGCAGCAGTCAGAACCTTGAGTTAATAACGGTGAGAGCTTTGTAAACTGCCAAGTGCTAAAAAATGTCTATATGATTATGGCTCCTGGAATAAAAAATACTGGAATTTTTATTCTTTGCCATTTGGAAAGTGGGTTACTGGAAACAGAAGGAAAGCTTTAAACTGATATCTGAATTATGAAAATTTTCAAAATCCATGTGTATCTCCCCCAAATCAAAGTTGCTTCCCCACCCTATGCATTAAGGGAGCCAAGACTGTGCAGAGGGAAAAGAACACGAACACCTTACTGTATATGTACTTTCATCAGTATTTAAAATGTAATAATAATGTGAGCTTAAAAGGTTTGATTGCTTGATCACAGCAGCTTGTTAATTAAAGATGCAAAGAGGAGAATGATTAGAGAGGGAAAGTGTGCACCTGAGGGAGAAATAGGATTAGTTTGCCTGAGAAATCAGATTAGCGTTCCTGGCAGCAGGCCAGTTGCAAAGAAAGAGTACAGACGCTGCAGATAAATGAAATCTGTATCTTTCCAAGCCCTCCGTGGGAGGACAGGCCTCCCGTCTACATGTCCAAAAGCAGGAACAAACAAAGTCTTGCAGACAGCTCACCCCTGACATTGACTTGCTTCCCCAATATTAAATGTGTGTCTTGCTAATTGCTCTTGGTGGAGATAACTGTGTTTGGAATTTATTTGGCTCTGAAGTAGGTGAGGTTTTGGAATCGCTGACACCACATGATTAATGAGGAAGGTTGGTTCCCACATCCTCTGTTGCAGAGATTGGAGCCTCATCTCATCCTTAGGGCCCCCTGGGTCTGCCTCACATCACAATGGCCTGTGTTTCATTAAACTGAGCAGCTTGGTTTCCAGAGGGGTGATTAGGAGAGAGATGATAAGGTGGGACAGCCTGGGAAGTCCAGAGTACAATGATAAAATATAACGTGTGTACAATAGCCAAGAGGCAGTGTGGTGAAATGAAAAAGTAGGTCTTGGAAGCCAAACACTCCCGAGTTAGAACCTTGCCTTCTACAGGTAGAAGTCCTGTGACCTTGGGCAAATTGGCTTACCCTCTTTTAGCTTCAGATTACCTATTGTAAAATGAGAATCATGGAGAATCATGAAACTTACCCTGAGGGATCTCTAGATAATTTTTAGATAGTGAGGGCAAGCCATTCCTGGCATGGTGCTCTTGTTCAATAAGAAAAAGCTGTTGTTATCATAACAAAGTGTTTTCACACATACTCTTTAACCCTGCCTGAGATTGGCCCAGAAATCCCAGTCACCAAAGAATTTACGATCCTCACTGAAATACTCTAACCACACAGTGGGCATTCTGCCACCAATGTGTTCAGTAGGGCAACCCCCCCAGAAAGACAGGAGACAGTCACGGTTTCAGCTTTGATGATTTCATTCAATATTCCATTATCTCAGCTGTCAGTTGACACCCTCTGGACGCCTCCTAAGTCAATCCCCACTCCCAACACCAGTACCCAACTTAACCTCTCAGGCGTGGTGCATACTACTTGGCCCAGTATGGCTCTTTAGCAAATGCTGTGGGCACATACACATTTTTTATGCCATTTGCCCATGACCTTGCTCTTTTTTCTCCCTACACAGAATATTGGATCAAGGGCATACCTTACCTTCCTTTCCCAGTTACTTCACCATTAGTATTCTTATAATTCCCAGCAAGTCACACACAGATTCTATTAAGAAGGTACAATTGTCTTTCTTTTTGCTGTTCTCAATTCATTGTCAGAAAAAGCTGAAGCTCAGCCATGGCAATTCACTTTTCTACAGTCAATGAGCTTATAAATAGTGATTGAGAGTCAAGTTTCAATACCTGAAACTCCTTTAATGGGATGATTCCAGGATGCCTATACCATGGACTCCAAAAAGACTAATGCCACACTGCTCACATCTTCATTGATCTGCTATCATTCATTCATTCAGTAATTCAGGCCAATAGTTAATTTGATTTCTTCCTTTCTCTTGTTCCCTACATCTGAACCATAAACCAACTTTGTCATTTCTGCCTTCCCAATTGTGTGTATCCCAAAGTCAGACCCTTTTTATCACTTCCATCTCTACCTGGTCGCCATCACCCGCCACCTGGCTATAGCATTAACCAGTTAAGGGCCTATCACCTCCCACTCCCACATGGCCCCTTATTGTCTATTCTGCAGAGTACACAAGGACATTTGATGATGCCAAATGTCTTAGTCCATTCTCCCACTGCCATAAAGAAATACCTGAGACGGGGTAAGTTATGGAAAAAAGAGGTTTAATTGGCTCACTGTTCCACAGGCTGAACAGAAAGCATGGCTGGGGAGGCCTCAGGAAACTTACAATCATGGTAGAAGGCAAAGGGTCGACAGGCACCTCTTACAAGCCTGGAGCAGGAGAAAGAGAGAGGTGGAAAGAAATGCTATACACTTTTAAACAACCAGGTCTTATGCGAACTCTATCACTAGAACAGCAAAGGGAAATCCACCCCCATGATCCAATCACTTCTCACCATACCCCACTTCCAACACTGGGGATTACACCTTGACATGAGATTTGGGTGAAGACACAGATCCAAACTATATTGCTAAATATTTGCCCAGAAGACTCAGTGGTTTCTTATGGCACTTGGAATAAACGCCAAAGTCCATATCACAATCTATAAATGCTTCCATGATCTGGCCCCTGCCTCCCTCTCTCTCCACCTTCGCATGGCCTCTCTTGCTGGCTCTACCCAAGCTTTATATTGGCCTCCTTGCTGTTCTATAAGCATTTTGTCTCTTTTAGTCATTGCTGTATCTGTACTACTTAGAGCACTGGCTGACAAGAAATGCTCAATAAATCTTGTATTAGCACATTCGTAAAATAATATTAAAATAAATAAAGAAAGATTTCAGCCTATTAATTTTCAAGAAATTTACAGTCAGGTGGGGTAAGTAGGATCCAACAAATTAAAATACAACAATGTACACCATGATACTCTCTATAGAGGTTACCAGATGATGGGCATAGAGCCCATGGTGGTCAAAAGAAAACCCTGGAGTGTGACATATGAGTCACAACTGCAATATTTACTACATGTTCAAGCTTTGGCAAGATGGTAAACCTCTGAGTAACTATATTTTGTAATCTGAGAATAAAATAGTACTTTATTATTGCATGGTTTAGAGGATTAAATTAGTTAATGAAGCACTAAGAACAGTGACTGTCACATAGCAGATACTTAATAGAATTAACTAGAAGTACTAGTTGCAGTAGGAGTAGTAAAATTATTATTATCCTCAAAGCATATGTCAGGGAACAGGCAGGGCCTGGAATTTCATAAGAATAAGTTTAAAGGTTTTGATCATCACTAACATCAAGTGCTATCGTAGCCTTTATCATATACTCTTCCCTGCCAGAGTATATGATAAAGCTGCTCAAAGAGCCACATACTCATAGCCCATTGGACATCTCTTTCCCACATGCAGTGCTTCCCATTCTGTAGGCGTCAGGCTGGTTGCTAGAGTTAGGGGTCCCAGGAAATACAATCCTATAAGGGCAAAGCATGATAGCTCAAGAGTGAAAAAAGCCTCCATTACCCTTTCTGACACACCTTTCTCTCTAGCCACCCACACTTTTCCTACACACAAGAATCCAAACAGAAAGTGAACAAACAGGGTCAATTTCTTTACATTAATTGGTGAAAATGATCCTGCCAACCTTGCAGAGTGATTATGAGAATCTCACTAAAGCTTGATAACTCTAATGTTTTAAAAAGGAGGCTGTTGTGGAGGAGGATGAGTCTCTTTCAGTTATGCAGTACGCATGAAAAGTAGTGTTGTGTAATAAATACTTTGGCTTTTTTCCCTGTTTTCTCAAAGGGAGACTAAATCCTTGGAATTTCCTGAGTAGTAAGAGTTGTTTTGTTATTCATGAGTACTGTGAGCCACACCTGAATTTATGATAAGAGAATGAATCAGGATGAGAGCCTACCATTAAAATCACCAACCGTGCCATTAGAGAATGAGGGATTTGACCCAGTCTGACCACCATAAAGGGTAGGACAACGGGAGAATTAGTTCAATTGTATGACAATTTATATAACCAAGTATGCCTATTTAATGAAACCCCAATCAAACTCTGGATACTAAGACTCAGTGGAGCTTCTTGGCTGTTGAACACATTGATGTGCTAGCAGGGTGATGCAAACTAATTCCATGGAGAGAGGGCACAGAAGCTCTGAGGACCCTTTCAAACCTCACTCTATATACCTCTTCATTTGGCTTATCCTGATTTGTATCCTTTACAGTAATCTAATCATAAGTATAGCACTTTTCATTCTAGTGAGTTATTGTACCAGTGTGAACACCCTGGATTTATGTCTCATTGTCCTGGTGATCCCACTTGTGGTTCACATCTAAAGTAGGGACAGTCTCATTGGGGGCTATGCCTTTATACTTGTAAATTTGAGACTAACTCAGAGTAGCTAGCATCCAAATTCAATTCCAATACATACGTTAGTATCAGAGTAAGTCGGAAGAGCACCACTTTGGAGACAGTCTACACTGGCCAAAACCTGTATACTTCTTTGTTGTGTGGACTTGCACTAATTATTTACCCTATCTGGGCCTCAGTTCCACCACTGTTCAGCCTGGAATAATGATGCCTACTCGCTGAGCTACGGGCCGTAGGAAAGAATACAAGTAAACCAACATAAAGTACTGTGCACAGTGCACTGAGTATAGTAAGTGCTTAATAAATGTTACTTTTGGTTATGACCACTGAATCTATCACACTCTATTACTCCAAGTTTCCATCACTGTGTTTATATCTTTGTGGGTACATAAGAGTTGAGGTCCGAAGACACTAAGCAGTTTGCCAGTGGGACACAGAGCCACCACTGCTGTTGTTAGAGGTGGTCTTTAATATGAAAGGATCAATGGAAAGATACACAGAGTTAGACAGAAACAGTGGCAGACACAGTTTGACTTTGGCCTTGGTGTTTTCTGTGAGGCAGGGTCAGCAGTATCCTCTTGTCTCTTCTACAGTAGCTTGGTCTGGCATTAGAAAACAAACAAAACAAAAGCAGACGAATTGTTCTTTTTATTTATTTTTTGTACACTCAATAGTTTTAACAAAGTTAAACTCCTTTTATCTTCATGTCTTCATGTGACGGGTTGATAAAAAGACTTGATGCAATGATGTATTGCAAAAGGGCTTAGATTAAATGTGAAACCAGGTCAGTTTCAATAATAATGCCAGTTATTATTATTGTAGGCTGATGTGGTGACCTGAACTATTATTCTATAATCAGATACTAAATGTCCAGATTAGCGGACAACGAGGTACTAAGACCTAGTTGGTGGGAAGACACCATTCCCCATTTCACTGCCCTTAGCACGGTTTCTGGCACATTGCAGGCACTAAATACAAATTATGAATTGTTAATATATTTTAATCTTGCAAATGCACAGCTCAAATAGATTGCATAAATGCCCACAATGATGTGAAAATAATACAATTTATTCTGTTTCTTCGGGCCTTGAGAGGTTTTATGTTAGTACTGACAATTATAATATAAATCATTTTCATCTGTCACATTATGAGCTATTAGCAACATTTCTTGGAAGAAAATGAAAACTTCAGAAAATACAAATAAGCCTGCGTTCCATTATTTCAGATTGACAGCAGGAATTTTATGCCTGGTTCTGTTCATTCATCTGGGGCTTATTGCATTTATTTCCTAAGGGAAAAAGACCTAAAAAATATCAGGTTTCCTCAATACTATACTTTCCTATATTTCTTATAAGATGAGTCCAGTGAGAAACTAACTAGGGAAAGATCTCTTATTGGAAACAAGGTAATATGTACCTTTAATATTGCTTCATGTGAAAAAAAATATACAAACATTATTCATTCAGTCTCCTTCCAAGTGACATGGGCTGAGAGATAAGACTAAACATAGATTTATATGATGATAATAATAACAATTATTTTTTTTTTGTTGTTGTTGTTATACTAACAGAGTAGGTGCAATCGTCCATCTTATGTTAAAAGAAAACACAAAATGGAAAAGCAGAAAGAAAGAAGGACTTGGAGAATAACAACTTGGCTTAAGGTCTTGATATTTTAACTCTTTGAATCAATATTGAATAGGTAACTATGATAGACAAATAAGTTTAAATGCAACCATTATGGAAAACAATATGGGGGTTCCTCAGAAAACTAAAAATAGAACTACTCTCTAATCCAGCAATCCTACTGGATATGTGTCCGAAGGAAGTAAAACCAACATGTAGAAGAGAGTTCTGGACTCCCCTGTTCATTATTCTGTATTCACAATAGCTAAGATATGGCAGCAACCTCAATGTTCACCATCAGATGGATAAATAAACATAATGTGAGGTATTGACACAATGGAATACTATTCAGCTTTAAAATGACGGGGGGATCCTGTTGTTTGTGACATCATAGATCAACCTGGAGGACGTAGTGCTAAGTGAAATAAGTCAGTCACAGAAAGACAAATACCACATGATCTCACTTTTCTATGGAATTTTAAAGAGTTGAGCTCATAGAAGTACAGAGTAAAATAGTGGCTACTCGAGTCTGCATGAGACAGGTGGAAGGGGAAAAGGGAGATGTTGATCAAAGGGTACAAAGGTTTAGTTAAACAGGAGAAAAAAGCTTTATCCATCTATTTCACAGAATAGTGACTATGATAAATAGTGCATTGTATATGTGTAACTGCCAAAAGAGTCAATTTTAAATGCTTTACCACAAAAGAATGTATGAGGTGATCAATTTATTAATCACACTGATTTAACCATTCCACATTGTAAGTATATATTAAAGTATCGCATTGTATCTCATAAATATATGTAATTGTTATTTGTCAATCACAATTTAAATTTTAAAAATAAAAAATACATAAATTTATATATGCAAAAATACATTTTTTGAACCAAAGTAACCTGTATTACTAATGCACAGGTGGGTGGGAATGATTTCCCCAGTATCTCATAGGTTCATAAGATTGCTATGTCTTATTGACTCCTTTATCACTACGTAATGTCTCTCTCTCTCTCTCTTTTTTTTTTTTTGTCATTTTCCTTCTTCAAAAACATGGTTTGTTTGAAATTAATATAGCTAATATAGCTTTATTTTGATTAATGTTAGCCTGATATATCTTTATTCTCCTCTTTACTTTTAATCTGTCTGTGCGTTTCAAGTTAAAGTGGGATTCTTATAGACAACATATTGGTGGCATTTGTTTATTTCATCTACTATGACAATGCCTGCTGTTAATCAATATCATTTCCAAATAAAATGAGTATTGATATAATTGGATTAATATCATCTATATTTGTAATGTTTTCCATTTATTAAATGTATTTTGGCCCTCCCCTTTTTCTGATTTTGATTGAGCATTTCTTACCATTTCGTTTTTTCTTTTGTCATTTTATTAAATTATACTTTAAGTTCTAGGGTACATGTGCACAACATGCAGGTTTGTTACATATGTGTACATGTGCCATGTTGGTGTGCTGCACTCATTAACTCATCATTTACATTAGGTGTGTCTCCTAATGCTATCCCTCCCCCATTCCCCAACGCCATGACAGGCCCCGGTGTGTGAGGTTCCCCTTCCTGTGTCCAAGTGTTCTCATTGTTCAATTCCCACCTAAGAGTGAGAACATGGGGTGTTTGGTTTTTTGTCCTTGCAATAGTTTGCTGAGAATGATGGTTTCCAGCTTCATCCATGTTCCTACAAAGGACATGAACTCGTCCTTTTTTATGGCTGCATAGTATTTCATGGTGTATATGCACCACATTTTCTTAATCCAGTGTACGGACATTTGGGTTGGTTCCAAGTCTTTGCTATTGTGAATAGTGCCACAATAAACATACGTGTGCGTGTGTGTTTATAGCAGCATGGTTTATAATCTTTTGGGTATATACCCAGTAATGGGATGACTGGATCAAATGGTACTTATAGTTCTAGATCCTTGAGTAATTGCCACACTGTCTTCCACAATGGTTGAAATAGTTTACAGTCCCACCAACAGTGTAAAAGTGTTCCTATTTCTCCACATCCTCTCCAGCACCTGTTGTTTCCTGACATTTTAATGATCGCCATTCTAACTGGTGTGAGATGGTATCTCATTGTGGTTTGGATTTGCATTTCTCTCATGGCCAGTGATGATGAGCATTTTTTCATGTGTCTGTTGGCTGCGTAAATGTCTTCTTTTGAGAAGTGTTTGTTCATGTCCTTTGCTCACTTTTTGATGGGGTTGTTTGATTTTTTCTTGTAAATTTGTTTAAGTTCTTTGTAGATTCTGGATATTAGCCCTTTGTCAGATGGGTAGATTGTAAAAA
>NW_016815128.1:990276-1009229 GCF_001698545.2 Rhinopithecus bieti
TACCTAGAAGCGGGATTGCTGGATCATAGGGTAGCACTATTTTTAGTTTTTTGAGGAACCACTGTACTGTTCTTCATAGTGGCTGTACTTATTTACATTCCCACCATCAGTGTATGAGGGTTCTCTTTCTCTGTATCCTCACTAGCATTTGTTATTGCCTGTCTTTTGGATAAAAGTCATTTAAACTAGGATAAGGTAGTAGCTCATTACAGTTTTGATTTTCATTTCTCTGATGATCAAAGATGTTAAGCACTTTCTCAGATACCAGATTGCCATTTGTATGTCTTCTTTTGAGAAATGTCTGCTCAGATCTTGTGCCCATTTTTAAATTAGATTATTAGATTTTTTCTACAGAGCTATTTGAACTTCTTATATATTCTGGTTACTAACTCTTTGTAAGGCTATTTTTTAGATATTTTCTTTCATTCTGTGGGTTGTCTCTACACTTTGTTGATTGTTTGCTTTGCTTTGTTTAAGCTTTTTACCCTGATGTATTCCATTTGTTCATTTTTGCTTTGGTTCCCAGTGCTTGTGAGGTACTACTCAAAAAAATATTTGCCAAGTCCAGTGTCCTAGTGAGTTCTCCTCATTGTTTTCATTTAGTGGTTTCATAGTCTGCAGTCTTATATTTATGTATTTAATTTGTTTTCATAAAATTAGATGTAAGGGTCTAGTTTTATTCTTCTGCATATCCAGTTTTCCCAGTACCATTTATTGAAGAGCCTGTTCTTTCTCTAATGTATGTTTTTGGCCACTTTGTTGCAAATAAGTTCACTGTAAATGTGTGGATTTGTTTCTGGATTCTCCATTCTGTTCCATTGGTTTTTGTGTCTGTTTTTATTCTAGTACCATGCTATTTTGGTTACTATAGTTCCATAGTATAATGTGAAGTCAGCTAATGTAATTTCTCCAGTTTTGTCCATTTTGCTGAGGATAGCTTTAGCTATTGTGGGTTTTTTGTAGTTTCTTATGAATTTTACAGTTGTTTTTCGTATTTCTGTGAAGAATATCATTGATATTTTGATTGATAGGGATTCAGTTGAATCTATGGATTGCTTTAGGTAATATTGACATTTTAACAATCTTGATGCTTCCAATCAAGATGAACATGAACATGGAGTGTCTTTTTATTTTTTTTGTGTATGTCCGTGATATGGTTTCATTGTGTCCCCACCCAAATCTCATCTTGAATTGTAGTTCCCATAATCCCCATGTGTCATGGAAGGGAAGTAGTAGGAGGTAATTGAATCATGGGAGTGATTACCTCCATGCTGTTCTCATGATAGTGAGTTCTCACGAAATCTGATGGTTTTGTAAGTGGCTTTTCACCCTTTGCTCCTTCTTCCCTTTTCTGACACCACATGAAAAAGGATGTGTTTGCTTCTCCTTCTACCATGGTTGTAATTGTCCTGAGGCCTCCCCAGCACTGTGGAATTGTGAGTCAATTAAATCTCTTTCTTTTCTGAATTACCCAGTGTTGGCAATTTTTTCGTAGCAATGTGAGAATGGACTAATACAGTCCTCTTCAATTATCAATATTTTATAGTTATAGTTGTAGAGATCTGCCATTTCTTGGTTAATTCCTATGTATTTTATTTTATTTTTAGCTATTGTAAATTAGATTACTTTCTGGATTTCTTTTTCAGATTGTTTGCTGTTGGCATATAGAAATACTATTGAGTTTTGTATGTTGTTTTTTTTCAATCTTACAACTTTACCAACTTCAGGTTCTAATAGTTTTTTGTGGGCTCTTTAGGTATTTCCAAATATAAGATCATATCGTCTTCTAAAAAGAATGATTTGATTTCTTCCTTTCCAATTTGGATACTCTTTATTGTCTTATCTTGTCTAATTTCTCTATATAGGACACTAAGTATTATGTTGAATAACAATGATGAAAGTAGGCATTGTTTTTATGCTCTGTATCTTAGAGGAAAGACTTTTAGTTTTTCCTTATTCAGTATAATACTAGCTGTGAGTCTGGCATATGTGGCTTTTATTACATTGATGTATATTCCTTCTATAACCAGGTTTTCGAGGGTTTTTATTATGAAGGGTGCTGAATTTTATCAAATACTTTTTCAGCATCAGTTGAAATGATGATATGGTTTTATCCTTCATTCTGTTGATAGGATGTATCATATTGATTGACTTGCATATATTAAACCATCCTTGCATTCCTGGGATTAATCTCACTTGGTCATATTCAATGATCTTTTTAATGTGTTGCTGCATTCAGTTTGCTAATATGTTATTGAAGATTTTTGCATCTATATTCATCAGAAATATTAGCCTGTAGTTTTCTTTTTGTGATGTGTCTTTGTCTGGTTTTGACAACAGTGTATGCTGGCATGTGTTGTAGCATGAGTTTTTGAAGTATTCCCTCCTCCTCTATTTCTTCAAAGTAGTTTGAGTAGGAATGTTATTAGTTCTCTAAATGCTTGGTAAAATTTAGCAGTAAAATTATCAGGTTTCAGACTTTTCTTTATTGTGAGACTTTTTATTATAGCTTCAATCTCATTACTTGTTATTTGTCTATTCAGGTTTTGGATTTCTTCCTGGTTCAATCATAGTAGGTGATATGATTTGGCTGTGTCCCCACCCAAATCTCATCCTGAATTGTAGCTCCTATAATCCCCACATGTTGTGGGAGGGACCTGGTAGGAGGTAATTGAATCATGGGGGTGGGTGTTCCCATGCTGTTCTCCTGACAGTGAATAAGCCTCATGAGATTTGATGGTTTTATAAAGGACAGTTCCTCTGCACATTCTTTCTTGCCTACCATCATGTAAGATGTGACTTTGTTTCTCCTCTGCCTTCTGCTACAATTTTGAGGCCTCCTCAGCCATGTGGAACTATGAGTCCATAAAACCTCTTTCCTTCATAAATTACCCAGTTTTATAGCAGTGTGAGAAGGAACTAATAGAGTAAATTGGTACCAATAGAGTGGGGTACTGCTATAAAGATACCTGAAAATGTGGGCAACAGGCTGAGGTGGGAACACTTTGTAGGGCTCAGAAGAAGACAGGAAAATGTGGGAAAGTTTGGAACTTTCTAGAGACACGGTAAATGGCTTTGACCAAAATGCTGATAGTGATATGTACAATAAAGTCCATGCTGAGTTTGTCTCAGATGGATTTGGGGAACTTGTTGGGAACTGAAGCAAAGGTCACTCTTGCTATGCAAAGAGACTGGTGGCATTTTGCCCCTGTCCTGGAGATCTGTGGAACTTTGAACTTGAAAGAGATAATGTAGGGTATGTGGCAGAAGAAATTTCTAAGCAGCAAAGTGTTCAAGAGGAAGCAGAGCATATGTGTTTGAAAAATGTATGGCCTAACAATACAATACAAAAGAAAAATCTATTTTCTGGGGAGAAATTTAAGCTGCCCACAGAAATTTGCACAAGTAATGAGGAGCCAATGTTAATCACCAAGACAACAGGCAAAATGTCTCCAGGGCATGTCAGAGATCTTCAAGGCAGCCCCTCCCATCACAGGCCCAGAGGCCTAGAAAGAAGAAAATGGTTTTGTGGGCCAGGCCTAGGGACTCTCTGCTGTGTGCAGCCTAGGGACTTGGTGCTATGCATCGGAGCTGCTCAAACCATGGCTAAAATGGGCCAAGATACAGCTCAGGTGGTGACTTCAGAGGGTGTAAGCCCCAAGCCTTGGCAACTTCCATGTTGTGTTGAGCCTGAGGGTGCACAGAAGTCAAGAATTGATATTTGGGAACCTCTGCCTAGATTTCAGAGGATGTATAAAATGCCTGGATTTCCAGGCAGAGGTTTCCTGCAGGTGCAGCACCCTCACAGAGAACCTCTGCTAGGCTAGCGCAGAAGGAAAATGTTGTGTTGGAGCCACCACACAGTCGCCACTGGGGCACTTCCTAATGGGGCTGTGAGAAGAGGGCCACCATCCTTCAGGCCTCAGAATGGTAGATTCACCAACAGCTTGCACTATGCACCTGAAAAAGCTGCAGACACTCAGTGCCAGCCCATGAAAGCAGCTGGGAGGGAGGCTTGACCTTGCAAAGCCACAGGGGGAAGCTGCCCAAGGCTATGGGAGCCCACCTCTTGCATCAGAGTGACCTGCATGTGAGACATGGAGTCAAAGGAGATTATTTTGGAGTTTTAAGATTTGACTGCCTTGCTACATTTCAGACTTGCATGGGGCCTATAGCCCCTTAATTTTGGTCAATTTTTTCCTTTGGGAACAGGTGTATTTATCCAATGCCTGTACTGTCATTGTATCTATTACTTATCTTTTGATTTTACAAGCTCATAGGTGCTTTTGATTTTAGAAGCTCATAGGTGGAAGGGATTTGCCTTATCTCAAATGAGACTTTGGTCTTGGACTTTGGGTTAATGATGGAATGGGTTGATGGACTGTTAGAAAGGCATAATTCATTTTGAAATGTGAGGACATTAGACTTGAGAGTGGCCAGGGGAGGAGTGATATGATTTGGCTCTATATACACACAAATCTCGTCTTGAATTGTACCTGCTATACACCCCATGTGTCATGGGAGGGACCTGGTGGGCGGTAATCGAATCATGTGGCTGAGTTTTCTTATGCTGTTCTCATTGATAGTGATTAAGTCTCACAAGATCTGATGGTTTCATAAAGGACAATTTCCCTGCACACACACTCTCTTGCCTGCTGCCATGTTAAATGTCCCTTTGCTCCTTCTTTACCTTCCATCATGATTGTGAGGCCTCTCCAGCCATGTGGAACTGTGAGTCCATTAAATCTCTTTCCTTTACAAATTACTGTCTCCGGTATGTCTTTATAGCAGTTTGAAGATGAACTAATACAGTAGATTTTGTGTATCAAAGAATTTTATCCATTTCATTTAGGTTTTTCAATTTATTATCCTATAGTTGTTCATAATGGCCCCAATTATCCTTTGAATTTCTGTGGTATCAGTTGTAATGTCTCCTTTCTCATCCCTGATTTGTAGCCTTCTCTCTTTTTTTCTTGGGTACTCTGGCTTAAGATTTGTCAATTCTATTTATGTTTTCAAAAAAACACAACTTTTTGTTTCATTGATCTTTTGTATTTGTTTCAATTTATTTTTATTTCTACTCTAATCTTTATTTATTTTCTTCTTCTAATTTTAGGATTCAATTACTCTTGCTTTCCTGGTTTTTCAAGGTGCATCATTTGGTTATTTACTTGTAGTTTTTCTACTTTTTTGATATAGGTTCTTATAGCTATATTCTTTCCTCATAGTACTGCTTTCACTATATACCATAGGTTTTGATATGTTGTATTTCCATTATCTTTGTCCAAAGGTATTTAAAGAAAATTCTCCTTAGTTTCTTTATTGACTCACTTGTCATTCACCAGAATATTGTTTAATTTCTATGTGTTTGTACAGTATCCACAATTCCTCTTGTCATTGATTTCTAGTTTTATTTTATCATTATCAGAGAAAATATTTGATATAATTTCTCTTTTTTGAATTAAGACTCTTTTTGTATCTAAAACATGGTCTATCATTGAGAATTATCCATGTTCAGAGAAGATGAATGTGTATTCTGTAGCTGGTAAATAAAATGTTTTGTAAATATCTATTAGGTCCATTTGGTCTATAGTGAAGATTAAGTCTGAAGTTTCTTTGTTGATTTTCTGCTCAATGCTGAAAGTGGGGTGTTGAAGCCTCCAGCTATTATTGTGCTGGGGTTAACTCTGTAGCTCCAATAAGAATTTGTATGTATGTTTATATACATGGGTGCTCCAGTGTTTGGTGCATGTATGTTTATAATTATTATATCCTATTGCGGAATTTACCCTTTTATCATTATGTAATGACCTTCTTTGTCTCTTTTATAGTTTCTGTCTTAAAATCTATTTTGTGTGGTGTAAGTATAGCTACCCCTGCTCTTTTTTGGTTTCCAATGGCACGGACTATCTTTTTTCCATCCCTTGGTTTTTAGTATATGTGTATATTTATAAGTGAAGTATATTTCTCACAAGCACCAGAACGCTGGGTCTCCCTTTTTTTTTTTTTTTTTCATTCAGCCACTCTATGTATTTTGATTGAATAGTAATTCCATTTACATTCAATATGATTATTGATAAGTAAGGACTTATGCCTGCCATTTTGTTACTTGTCTTCTGGGTAGTTTTGTTGTCTACTCTTGTTTACTTTCTCCCTGTCTTTCTTTTAGTGAAGATTATTTTCTCTGGTGTTATGTTTTAATTTTTTGCTTCTTTGTATTTTTGCATATCTTTTGTATGTTTTTTGATATGATGTTACAATGAGACCTGTAAATCATATCCTATAAGTCTTTACTTTAAACTAGTGATGACCTAACACTGATTGCATAAACAAACATACAAACTAACAAACAAGCAAAGGGAAAGCTAATAAAACCTACACTTTAACCTCTTCCTCCAGCTTGTACAGTTTTCATTGTTTCTATTTATATCTTATTTTATTTTCTAGGTCTTAAAATTTGTTGTAGTTACTTTTATTGGTTGATCTTTTAATCTTTCTTCTCAAAATATGAGTAGTTTACACATCACAATTACAGTGTTATAATATTCTGTGTTTTTCCATGTATTTACTATTACCAGTGAGTTTTGCACCTTTAGATGATTTCTTATTGCTCATTAAAGTCTCTTTCTTTCAATTTCTTTCGCATTTCTTGTAGGACAGGTGTGGTGTTGATGAAATCCCTTTAGCTTTTGTTTGTTTAGGGAAGTCTTTATTACTGCTTCATGTTTAAAGGATATTTTAACTGGATATACTTTTCTTGGATAATTTTTTTTTTTTCCCTTCGGCAGTGTAAATATATCATGCCACTCTTTTCTGTCCTATAAGGTTTCCACTGAAAAGTCTGCTGCCACATGTATTGGAGCTCCATTGTATTGTATTTATTTCTTTTTTTCTTTCTACCTTTAGGATCCTTTCTTTATCCTTGACCTTTGGGAGTTTGATTATTAAATGCCTTGAGATAACCGTCTTTGGGTTAAATCTGTTTGATGTTTTATAACTGTCTTGTACTTGAATATTGGTATATTTTTCTAGTTTCAAGAAGTTCTCTGTTATTATTCCTCTAAATAAGCTTTCTACCACAATCTCTTTCTTTGCCTCCTCTTTAAGGCCCATAACACTTAAATTTTCCCTTTTGAGGGTATTTTCTAGATCTCATAGGTGTACTTAATTCTTTTAGTTTTTATTTTTGTATCCTCTGACCATGTAGTTTGTAAATAACCTGTCTTTAAGTTTACTAATTCTTTGTTCTCCTTGATATTAAGAGACTCTGATGCCGTCTTCAGTATATCAATTGCATTTTTCAACTCATGAATTTCTGCTGGATTCTTTTCAATTATTTCAATCTCTTTGTTAAATTTGTCTGATAAAATTCTGAATTCCTTCTCCGTGTTATTTTGAATTTCACTGAGTTTCCTTAAAACAGCTACTTTGAATTCTCGGAAAATTCATGTATCTCTTTCTCTCCAAGATTGCCCCTTGGTGCTTTATTTAGTTCATTTGGTGAAGTCATACTTTCCTGGATGATCTTGAAGCTTGTGGATGTTTGCAAGGTTCTGGGCATAGAAAAGTTAAGCATGAATTTTAGTCTTCACAGTCTGGCCTTGTCTGTACCCATCCTTCTTGGGAAGGGTTTCCAGGTATTTCAATGGACTTGGGTGTTGTAATCTAAAAATTTTTGGTTTATGAAATCATATCTGCATTAGGAGGCACCCCCAGCCCAGCGATGCTGTAGCTCTTACAGACATGTAGAGATACCACTTTAGTCATCTTGTATAACATCCAAAAGACTACTCTTAATTAGCATGCAGTGACTTGCTGTCTTATTTCACTTTTTCCCAAACAACAAAATCTCTCTTTCTGTGCTGAGCCGGCTGGAGCTAGGGAAAGAGTGACATAACCACCCCTGAGGCCACCACCAGGGATTGTGCTGGGTCAGAAGCCAGCACTTACTGGGTCTTACTCAAGGCCCACAGTAACCACTTCCTGGCTACCACCTATATTCACTCAAGACCCTAGTGCTCTACAATCAGCAGGTGGCAAAGTCAGGCAGGCTTTTATTCTTCCCTTCTGGTGGTTTAGTTCTCCTTGGCCCCAGTTAAGTCCATAGATGATATCCTGGAACCACTGCTTACCTAGAGATGGAAATCTTAGGAATCTAGCTAGTACGCTATTGTATTGCAGCTGAGCTGGCATGAAGCCACAAGACAGTCTTTTCCACTGTTCCCTCCCTTTCCACAAGCAGAGGAGTCTCTCCTTATGGCCATTACCACCCCATGCCTATGGAAAGTACTGTGTGGCTACCACTGATGTTGACTCAACATCCAAGGGCTTTTTAGTCAGGTTGTGGTTAATACTGCCAGGCCTTAGGTTCTCCCTTAAGACCAATGGGCTTTCTTTCAGCCAAGGGCAGGTCCAGAAATGCCATCCAAGAGCCAAAGCCTGGAAGTAGGGATGACAACAGTCCACTTGGTGCTCTACCCAATATGTCCAAGCTGATACCTAAGTTTTAAGACAAAGTCCCCTTTACTCTTGCCTCTCCTTTTCTCAAGCCTAAGGAGTTTCTCCCTGTAACTACTACATCTGGGAATTTGCTGAGTCACACCTTAATCCATAAAGTCTCTGAGTGTCTCCCAGGGCCCACAGCAAGTATTGCCTGGGTGTTTCTGCTGATTATTTAGGGTACAAGGGCTCTTTAATCAGCAGGTCATGAATCTTGCCATGACTGTGTCTTTCTTTAAAGTAGTAGGTTCCCTTCTAGCCCAGGATGTTTCTGGAAATGTCGTCTTGGAGCTGGGGCCTGGAATGCAGGCCTCTTGACTCTACCTAGTACCCTATCCTCCTGTGGCTAAGCTGGTATCCAAGTTGCAAGACAACGTCTTCTTTACTATTCCATCTCCTCAAGAAGAGGAAATGAATATCTTCCAGACCTGTGAGCTGCTCTGCATAAGGTTGGGAAAGGGGTGGTGCAGGCACTCCTGTGGTCACGCCAGCTGATGTCTCACAGGGTCACAGGCCCCCCGTGTCCATTGGCTGTAAGCCCAGCATAGCACCAGAACTTGCTCAAGAATAGTAGTCCTTGTGGCCAAGGCTGCCTTTCAAATTTACATAGAACCTCAGAGCACTTTAGCCTGTGGTGGCAAGGCTTGCCAGAACTCAAGTTTCAGCTACTGAGATGAGTGATTTCCCTCTTGCTAGGGCTGGTCCAAATACTTCTCAATGGGTGCCCGCTGAGTTCTGCTGGTGTGGCTTTCCGCTGTGAGAGGGCAGCACTGAGTTCCAACACAAAGTCTACCCATCACCAAGTTCTTTCTTTCTGAAGCTCACAGATTCTCTTTCCACACCACATGCTTGCTGCTGGGGAATGAGGGCTGCAAATAAAGACTTTCCTTCCTACCACTTCGGTGCTTCTTTCTGTGATATGTGTTAAATCTAGGTACTGTGATTACAAACCTGATTTTTGGTTCTCATGAAGGTGCTTTTCTTGTGTGGATGGTGGTTAAATTTGGTGTATCTGAGGGTGATCAGTGAAGGCTTCTATTCAGCCATCTTGCTCTGCCCGCAGCTCCTATCTTTATTTTTTTCTTTCTCTGATACTCTTCCTTTATACAGATTTGTGTTTCTGACCTACATACTTTTGCTTTTCGTCAAAGAACTTTTTCTTCTTTCTTGAAGAAAAGATCTTTCAGCAATGAATTCTCTTAGTTTGTGTTTGTCCACAAAAGTCTTTGTTTCTCATTCACTCTTCAGGAATAATTTCACTGAATGTAAAATTATAGATTGGTGGGTTTTTCTTTTTCTAACAACAATATAGATATTTTAATCAAGTCTCTTTTTGCTTGCATCATTTGTGGCAACAAGCCCTCTGTAATTCTTAGTCTTGTTCCTCTACAGGTAAGTTGTGCCTCCACTCTAACCCCTGGATTCCCCCTGGTTTCTTCCATTGTACTATTTGTCTTTGATTTCTTTTTTTGAGATGGAGTCTCATTCTGCTGCCCAGTCTAGAGTGCAGTGGTGCCATCTTGGCTCACTTCAACTTCTGCCTCCTGAATTCAAGCAAATCTCTTGCCTTAGCCTCTAGGGTAGCTGGGATTATGAGCATTTGCCACCACGCCCAGCTAATTTTTTTTTTTTTTTTTTTTTTTTTTTTTTTGTTTTTAGTAAAGATAAGGTTTCTTCATGTTGGCCAGGCTGGTCTCAAACTCCTGACCTCAAGTGATCTGCCCACCTTAGCCTCCCAAAGTGCTGGGATTACAGGCATGAGCCACCATGTCTGGTTGCCTTTGCTTTTCTGCAGTTTGAGTATAATATACCTAGGTAGAAATTTTTTGCAATCTATGTTGCTTCTCAGTTTCCTCAATCTCTCTCTCTCTTTCTCTCTCTCTCTGTGTGTGTGTGTGTGTGTGTATGTGTGTGCATGTGCGTATATGTGTGTGTGAATGTGTATGTGTTTTACATTTTCAGATGTTCTTGGTCATTATTGCTCCTAATATTTATTCTGTTCACTATCTTCTTCAGGCATTTCAATTAGACATATATTATACCTTTTAAAACTTCCACACACTTCTGGAATGCTCTGTTCTGTTTTGTATGATGTTTTCTTTCTTACTGTTTGCCTTTTAATTTGGTAGTTTCTGTCAACCTGTTTCAAGTTTACTAAGTCTTTCTTTGGTGATGCTCAGTCTACAGATGAGTCCGTTGAAAACATTCTTCATTTATGATACAGTGTTCTTTTTATTTCTAATATTTTCTTTTAATTACTTCTTAATTTTTAAATTTCTGCTATCATTACCAAACTGTTAAGTTTATGTTGTCTACCTTTACTGATAAGCCTTAGTGCACTATTCAGAGTTGTTTTTAATATTCTGTCTGATAATTCCAACATCTGTGTCAGATCTAAGTTTGGTCCTGACAATTGCTTTGCCACTTCATACATGTTATATGTTTTTCTTGTCAATTGGCATGACTTTTGACTTTTCATTGAAAGCAAAACATGATGGACCAGCTCTTAGGAGCCAAAGTTAACTGGTTCTTGGTGTGAGGATTTATTAAGAATTGAACTATGTTTAATTTTTATTTTATTTGAGGTATTAGAGACTTCCAATTCCTCTAGTGTTCTTGTTTTTGTCTTTCTTCTTGATGTTGGGTTTCCCTAAATACTTGTCCTCAGAAAGTGTGTGTCTTGAAGTTCTTTCGGCTGGTTTGTACTCTGTGAATATACTGAAGTCTGATGGGTGTGGTGGTGAACTGGAGAGAAGAAGGGTCCCATAATCTTTTGATTATCTCTTACTGTTTTCATAAGCCAATTTTTCTGGCCTGTGACCTTTACCCATGTTTCTTAACCTTTGTTTTCATCCTTATATGAGATAGGATGTCTTGAGGGGTCTGGAACAGGAGACATGCTCTTTGTCTAGGTGAGATAAGGTTTTGGTAAAGTTTTATAACCTAGGAAATGTGCAGTTGTTATGGATAATACTCTGGACAATGCCCAAGAATTGGCCTTCGTCTCCCCATCCTAGAGTCACAAGGGAGTTGGTTTGGCTTCTTCACTATGAGAACCTGGCTGGATTCCTGTTGCCAGAACTTACAAAAGGGTGATGATCTTCGTAAGTCAATAACCCTCAATAATTTCTCATTCTCACAATTGTCCAAACTTGGACATCAGCAATTCTTCAAAAATTACTGTTTAATTTTAACAGCTTATGGCTCCAGCATCTTCTGTTCTAGTAAGCAAATCTTGGGTATCACTCTTTAAATTTACCTGTCTATATACATTTCAGGGTGGTGGCTTGTCATGCAACCCCAGTTTTCTGGTAAGTCCAACAAAAGTTGTTTAATATCAGTTTTTCAGCTTTTTCTTTTAAGAATATGAGTAATGAATTCCAGGTTCTTAACAAGTTGAAATTGTACAGTATATGAATTACATCTCAATAAAACTATTCTTGAAACTAACAACTACGATGAACAGAAAACAGTTACAAATATGGTGGTTCGTTCTAATTGTATCAATAATCTTAAATGAAAACAGTTGTTGTTTTCATTATGTTTATTTATTTTTTAACAATTAAGTATGTCATGGCAGGTCATACTGATTTTCCATTCACAGTGATGACATGAAGTTTATACTCTTTTATTAAAAACACATAACTAAGATGTCAGTAAAGTAAGGAGGAATGTAATTTAGATAGCATCATAAAGACTGTGCATACATTACTAAGTTTGGGACACCCTAACTCACATCGAAGCAGCCTCCTCCCATTAGACTGGCTTTGAAATATGGCCATTCTGGAATATTTCACATAATCCTGTCCACTTAGCACAGCTACTCAGAAACCAGGACAGGCCAGCTGGAATCTAGAGCCTCCTCTGCACTGACAAGGCAATTACATAATTCATCCAGTGGTAAAGCAGCGCTGTCTCATTCCTGCCAGAGTTTCCAGGGCTTCCCGTGGCAACCAGGCCTGGAGGTTGCTTCTGGGGGCATGAAAGCATAGGTTAATAAGATCGAGGCTTTCTTTACTTTTCCCTGTCAAAGTTCCCCAGTCTCATGCCTGAAGGTTGAAGCCATCTGCAGGAGCGTAATTTTCAAAGCTTGACTTTAAAGTCCCAGTGCTAGACAGAAACGTCTTCCTAGTGCACTAAAATCTCGCCAGCAATTTCTCAGAACAGAATATACCTTCTGGCAGTTTGAATATTGCGTTCTCCCATATACAAGGTGGGAAATCATGTAGGGTGCAATAGAGGTATGAGTCTACCAAGCTGAGATATGTTTATGTAGAACTTTATATTTTGTTAATGAGAAATGTGATATTAAATTTGGCAGTCTTTGTTTTACATTAATAAAGACTGAAGTACTTAGAAATTGATTATATTAGAAATATGGATGTCAAAGGTGTAGCATTCCAAGAGAGCATGATGTTCAGACAATATCATTACATTGAAGGAACTCCACAATTAGGAACTGAACAAAGCCATCGTAGGACTGGGTAAGTAATTTCTCCCAGGATGCATCAATTCAAGGGCATAGGAGAATTGTGCACTGAGTCATAATCTAAGTATGAAGAAATTTTGGTTGTAATGACAGTGTGAAAGCTGAAGACTTGGGACCAATGGAGAAATTGTTGACTGAAGAAGCTCAGGTGTGACTTAATGGGTTGCAGGTGGACAGCTGGATGAAGGAGGAGCTGCAAATAGTTGAAGAGTGGCAGGCAATGACAAGCAACAGGTCATGTGGGAATTTCTACAGTAGTGTATTTCAGGCTCTGGAAATATAAGGTTTAAAATCCAGCAGGAAAGGGCTGATCTGAATCTTGGTTTTACCTTCTTACAGTGGTCTGAAGTTAAACACTCCCAGAAAGGGAAACTAAGTCAATGTCATTGAAATTACTGGACATGTTGGCTTTCACTACCATTTTTTTCTCATGAGACCTTCATTCATGGGAGCTAGACCCCACCTAAGTCTGCTTTACCCAAACCTCTATCCCTCTTGTGAGTCACTTTCTCAAAATCTCCTGTGTCTAAGTGGACCTTGAGTTTTATGACTTAGTGCAGAAGTCAGACAAGAGGGGCCCACCTGAGAAAGACAGCTATTCCCCAGCTCTGTTGCCCCTGCCTTAAACCTCTGTCACCTTTACTATAAGGAGAAAAACGTGATATTCCAGTTATCCTCAGATCCAAACACATTTTTCAGCACAGTTTAACCAGAATGCAAACCTTCAAGAATACACATATTTAAAATAAAACTTGTCTTTACCTACTCTTATTCTTTGGAATATTTGTAAGGAAGAAAATAAATTTCTCTAACTCATGAACAATTCCCATCTGTATTTTCTGAACATATTATAAAAGTGAAAATAAGCTACCATTTGCTAAGAATGTACTACATAACATACATAGTTTTGTGTGAATCACATGTATTTTCTCATACAAACTTTGTAACTCTTGAGGCAGATTCAGAGACATGAAGCACCTTGCTCAGTTACACAGCCAGTAAATGATAGAGGCAACAGTGCAACCTACACGGTTTAACAAGAGACAGGATAATTTCCTTGTGCTGCCTCTCTGTAACCAGAGGCATCGGTTCTTGAAATGCATTATTTGTATTGGAAAGGCTCCCTTTCCATGCTGCCAGAATAGGACGACTCAATTACATTTCCAGTCCAACTGCCCTAAGTTGTTTTACCATACAAACTGAGGAACAGCCAGGTGCTCAGGAATTACAGAAGGCAGTCATTTCACCACTAGCTTTGACCACCTCCCAACAAATCTCCTCTCCTCTCCTCAAGTGCCAAATGTACACCCCACTTATTTTTTGTAACTTGCTTCCACATTATTGCTTCCTGAGCAGAGAGACAGGACAGAGGCTCACATTTGTGCAAATAACAGAGGTGTAAAGAATCTCAACATATCTTGGGATCTACAAGTAGCCCTGCATTACTGGAGCAAAGAGTAATGCTTGTTTGATTATTAAGTCATTTTAACATTAACTGGACACCACCACCACCTGCTGAATAAAAGCTCCATGAGATTAGGCACCTTGTCTATGTATTTAGGGCTACCCTCTGCCCACCCTGCTTTCTGACCTAGAATAAAGTCTGCTATGTAAAAAGTGTTCAGTCAATCCATACAATAAATAAATATAAGCACCAAGGCAATGGTGGGCAACATAGTGGATGACAATAAAGATTATAGCTCCTAGAGTTTCAATAACAAAAACATGATACTAAGATAAGTAATTTAGGTGAATTCTTCTATAAACAAGTAAGCAGTCACTGAAAATTGATGGAAAGTGGGGTAGGATGATGTGATGGTTCTGTGAGGCAACAAGTAGGGTAGTCTAAAATACATCTAGAATATTCTTCCCAGTTAGATGGAGCCACAACAGAGGTTCTCACCAGTTTTGCTGCTGATCTGCTGACTCACTTCACTGGCATGAAGCAGCATTTTGGCTTGCAATGGTTCTACCTTCCCTGGATTCTCATGCAGCTTTTGTGGCTCCTATCTAAGTGTGTTTATCTCCATGATGATGAGATCCTAGTTTCTTCAGGATACCCATGTGCCAAGACCAGTGGCAACCTGACTAGATACAAATTTCAGTCTCTTTGTGTGCTGTCCAATTTATGCTCAAAGGGCTCCATCCTGCTCAACATATTCCCTTCCTGCCTGCCTGCCTGCCTGCTTGTGGACTTTAAGCTCTAGGAAACTGTTCATAGAGATTACTTAACTAGATCCACAGTAGCATACGCCAAATTCTCTGTAACAAGTAAGTGTGTGTGTGTGTGTGTGTGTGTGTGTGTGTGTGTCTTTGTGTAGTGGTTTTGCTTCTCTGGTTGATGCCTGACTAATAAGGAGTATTAGTTTAAGTATCAGACAAAGGATTTTGAAGCAATGTCAGATACATATGGGAAAGGGAGGTCATTCTAGAAGATGAGATTTCAGGAGCCACATAAGAATTTTGAATTGAGAAATGAATTGATTCACTTCAGCTTGACTGAGTGTTGTGTCAACCCTGGAGATAAGTCAGTGAATACAGCATGGTCATGTTTTGGCATCGGTGGATGTGATCAATGGGAAGGCAGTGTCATGTGTAGCATAGAACATGCCAGGTAATTATTGATAGAGTAAAAGCTGAGCGAAAATGCCCAGAAAAAGGGCCACAGAATCAAAAGTTAAAAGATGATGAAATATAGAAAACAAAACATAGCAAGCTTTCTTTTTCTCATAGTAAATTAAGGAGGATTGTGTGGTATTGTAGGATATGTATACCCCTATCTTATATAAAATATGGAGGTGCAAGAAAGATAAACTTTTTATCTTTTCCAGCTGCTTACAGTACCACCCGGCCATCTTCAGTGGGGTCCCTGGATCGTTAAAGAAGAGTTACATTCTTTGGAGATGCACCTGATAATTATCAGTCAGAAAAGGCAGGTAGAGGGCCATGGAAATGAAAGAGCACTTCCCATCACCAGGTGGCCACTTCGCAGTGATTCTGTGTTTTGAGGTCACCTCTATATGCCAGGGATTCAGTGGTTTGGAAATTAGACTGATTAGGCTATACTGCAATGACATGGTATAATCCGGCCCACAGATAATCATAAACTACTGTGAGAAAAGACTGTTTTTTTTTTTTTTTTTTTTTTTGGGTCTCACTCTCTCACCTAGGCTGGAATACAATGGCACAGTCTTGGGTCACTGCAACCTTTGCCTGCAGGGTTCAAGCAATTCTTATGCCTCAGCCTTCTGAGTAGCTGAGATTACAGGTGTGCACCACCACGCCCAGCTAATTTTTGCATTTTTAGTAGAGATGGGATTTTGCCATGTAGCCCAGGCTGGTCTCAAACTCCTGGTCTCAAGTGATCTGTCCACCTCAGCCTTCCAAAGTGCTGGGATTACAGGCATAAGTCACTGAGTCCAGCCAGAAAAGACATTTTTAATTTGTCTAGATTCAGTAAACAAAAGGAGAGGTGTTCTTCTTCCAATCCATCCTCTCTGGTCCATCTCATGGCCCAGGGTAAACACATAACATATTTTAGCTATAATTGTTGTTATGATTATAATTAAAACTTTATTTAAGGAATGGAAAGTTAGCATTTTTCACAAACATTTAAAAAATAAAAGCAGTGTAATAGAGTGGAAAGGATTTGGGTTTTGAAATTTGAAAGAGAATATGGTTCAAATCTTTGCTCTATATGTCTCTGAGTCACCAGGTCTTTCCTCAGTGCAAAGGGAATGCTACTGATGCTGTTGCAAAGACGTCAAGAGCTATGGAACCTCCATGAATTGTGGAACCTCCACGCCTCCTGTGGAGTTAACATTAAACATATATTTTTTCCTTTTAAATCTTCATCTTCACCCCACATCCCTATTCATTTCCCCTTTGGAAAAGTCACCTCTCTGGGAGGCAAATTCTCATCTATAAAATGCTTACATGAAGAAGTGTTAGGGACTAAATGGGCTAATATATTCATATATAAGTGATCCACAAGCATTTAATTATATGGCACTGGGTCAGTTATTTAAGAAACTATCTCATCCTTTAGGAAGAAGGAAAGCATTATTTTCTTATTTGCACAGATGGGAATATTCAATATGTAGGTGCATTTACCCCAAGAATAATGGCTCAATGGCCTTCTTTGATGAATTAAGGAAGTTGGTGGAAGAGGTAGCAGTATAAAGTAAAATTGTTCCCAAAATGTCATCACCATGCAATAATGAGTTTTATTAACTTTTGAAAATTTCATGTAATTTGGAATGAAACAGATAGCCTACGAAGAAAAACAAAATTAAAACAATTGAAGATATGGGAAAAAAATGAATGTCTCTTTTACCATTTAATGGTTTCTAATCTGAGGAGGTGAGTCCTTTTAAATTAGTCATCAGCATAGCCTTAGAAGTAACAATGCATTGAACCACAGTGTTAACATCATCTGTGATATGGGAATGAACACTGATGTGCCATCCAGATCCTTCTTTCAGGAATGACAGGATTAGTCCCTCAGCTGCTGGGAGTGCTGTCAGTGGAAAGCTATCTGTTGTCAGCTCCCTGTGGGAATTGTCTCAGATGGAGAATACAAGCTTTCTCAAAATCATGCCACCTTCCTTGGTCATACCATATTTAATGACTGATGGAGCAAAGATAAAATAACAGCTCCCCCAATCCCAAATCAGAACAACTCTGAAGGGTCATCAAAGCATCAGAATCTCCCTTAGGTTGAGACCTCCAATGAGATCACTTCATAAATTCACATTTCCTTTTACCTAGTCCTGCTTTCTCAGTTACCATGAATGCAATTCATCCCAGAAACACTTCCTAATAATCTTTCTGCATGCTAACATCTAAGAGTCTGCTTCTGAAGAAATCCATAACCGGTGCTGGAAATGATCTGAGAAAGCTGATCCTGGGATGAGAGTTGGAGCTGTAGCACCTGTCTCCTGCAGACAACGAGGATCCCATCACAAATCAGGACTTCACAAAAAGTAGCAGTGCATTTATTCAAGGTTTTGTTGGTGTTGAAGTGGAATGAAGTGACATTAGAAAGCAGTTCATTATCTGGTCCAATAAATAGGTTATTTGAAAAAATATGGGGAAAATAGCCACTATGAAAACAATGAAATCGGGAATCTATAGCTAAGCCCAAGTATTGCTTAAAAAATAAATAAGAAGAAGTTGAGATTGTTTAATCAGCAAGTAAGAGCTTAATGTGAAAACCAGAGGGTCTCTTTGGAACACATAGAGAGGATCTCGTCCCCTGCAGCTGTATGGCAGAGAAAGCTGCGGACATGGTTAATTACTTAATTGTAGGAGTAGTCAGACTCCAAAAATAAACTCCCAACTAGGAACATCTTTTATGCCATTCCAGAATTCTGGTTATGAAAGAATGAGATTCTGATACATCTTAGCTGATGCATGAAAAAGTTTTGAATCTGTATGTTCCCTGGAATGTTCTGATCTTGCAGAAGTGCCTACTGTCCTATTGCTTGAAGATGATATGAAACTTCTTCCTAGAAGGACAACATGTCCCCCATGTAGATCCTCCCTCAACTCCTCTCCTGCTTGTTAGGCCAATAACTAGGGTTAAGTTACAACATATTCTGATGGGACAAATTGGTCCTTGTAAAGTAAGAAAAGGGCTACGCACCAAATAAACTGTAGGACCTAACGAACCTCAACTGAGAGCAAGTTGGCAAAGGTTTGGATTCTGAGGGTGCTATACAAAGATAGGGTGAAGAACTTAAGATTAAGTAGGGGGAATTTATCAATTTGAGAAGACTCTACCAAGTCATATGTCTTGGCAAAGTCCTCAGGAGATAGTGCAAACATGCTACAAGGCTAGTTCTAGATGCATGGTAAAATTGGTGGCTCGTAGTATAGTTTGAAGTCAGGTAGCGTGATGCCTCCAGCTTTGTCCTTTTGACTTAGGATTGTCTTGGCAATGCGGGGGTTTTTCCCGTTGCCT
>NW_016815128.1:1010933-1022160 GCF_001698545.2 Rhinopithecus bieti
TGATATAAATGATGACTTGATGGGTGCTGATGAGTTGATGGGTGCAGCACACCAACATGGCACAAGTATACATATGTAACAAACCTGCACGTTATGCACATGTACCCTAGAACTTAAAGTATAATAAAAAAATAAAATAAAATAAATAAATAAATAAATAAATAAATAAATAAATAAATTGGTGGCTCACAAAAGTATCTAGAAATGCCTGAATTGCATTGCAGATGGTTCCAGATAGGATAAAAAGGATGATACAAGTAGGCATCATTAAGAACATATATTGTGTAATACTGGAACCACCACTGCTCCCTGACTCCCAACAGATGATTATGTTCCACAGAAGAGCCTGGAAGACGTATCATTTACCAAAATAATAAAGAATGCACAAATAGGAGGTTCATCACCACCCTGAGAATTTCAATAATGGCTCTTTATGTCAGGCACATGCTACAAAAAGGGCATTAAAGAATGAAACTCACTCTTAGAGATGGGGTTAATAGTATCCTGATACAAGTTAGGCCAGGTTGTAGTATTTAACCTTCAGATATCACATTGTTATGTGAAGTCAAGATCTTTTCTTCAAGAATGAAGGACTTAATTCCCCAACTTCAAGTCCAAAGACACATTTCCTTCCTAAAGAGACCTGCCTCCAGTGACTTTTAGACATGGAGGTATAGTGACTGAACCTCCTTACCTCATCTTGGAACAACTCTAAATGATCATTTGAGGTTTAAGATTTCCATGGGGCTGGCTAAGGGCCGCACTGAGACTGCACTGAAAGTCAGCCTCTCCTCCTGCATGAACATACTTTTTTAACCATTATCTCACAGTCATTAATTCCATAAGCATAAGAATTTCTTAATATAAAGCTCACTCACGGAAATCTCTCTCTCTCCCAGGGAAGCCGTTTGGTAACAAATGTCACTTACATCTACATTGATGGGACTGTCCTATTTTACACATGTGCTTTTGTCTTAGTTTTCAGCTCTTTGAAAACATTTGTATCTCTGCGTCTCTAAACACTTGTTTTTTTATTTATAAACAATGTAAATATGATGTCATTCTTAAGTCTTTTCTTCATGTTGGTTTTATCTGTTTATTTCTTACTATAATAATAAAGTATAATATTTGATGAATTATCATTTTATGCAAGATACTATGCTAAAATGAAAAAAACTTGCCTCGGGTCCTCATGCATCCCCACTATTTATAGAGCTTGAGCATTCAGGTATATTACAACCTCCCTGAGTTTCTGTGTATTTAACTATAGTTTAACAGAGAATGCCTCCCTCACAATAATGGAGGGTTTACATTTATATGGCAAGAAACTATGTAGTTTTTTAAATGGTACAAGGGATACCAAAGAACTGTCATTGTCATAGGCATCGGTTACTCATGAAAGGAACATCAGATCCATGGGCAAAATAACAAATATAAAATGGCATTCACATTAGTAATAATCCGTAGAATTATTTTAAGTCATTTCTCATCCATAGCTAAGATAGGAGCTTTGGAATCTGGAAAAAGTTAGATTTGACTTCTACCTCTGCCATTAATTTCTGGGTGAATTTGGAAAATTTAGGTTGACCCTTTTGTGACTGATTTTTTAAACCTATAAATCTATAAATAAATGCTATTTATTTCACAAAATTTTTGTAAGGACTGAATGAGGTAATATATGCAAAGTACTTAGTTAGCACTTAGACATGTATATGCTAAGCCCTAAAGCAATGAGAACAATTATTGATTTTATTTCACGAATTGCTGCTATTACCATAAATCTTTACTCCATACCTATGAGATAGATAGGAATGAGATTATTAGTCCCATTTAGGACAAAGAACAAAAAATAAAGTAAGTTTCCAGTCTTATAGCTAGAAAGTGGTGAAGCTGGATTTTCAGCCAAACTCCTTCATCTTCCTGTGTGTATCATGTTCATTCCACTAGGCCTGGTCCTATAACAGACTTGGGATCTAAACAATACTACTGAACAAGAGTTCAGGTTATGTTGAGTGTTAAGGTGTTGGGTGACAAAGGTGTAAAGAGTCTTAGTCCTTAACTTTTGGAGAAAATTTTAGCTTCTCAGGATTCTCTATCATCAAGCCCAGTGGTTCATTTAATGCCTCCATCGCTTAAGCCATAACCTGACTTCTGATTCCACAGGAGTTTCTTACATTAACCTTTTTTCTCAACTCAGCAATTGCTCTCTTGTTGATGCCTTTTGAGGAATATCTTTTATACAGAGTTGTTTGGCCTGACCTGACCTGGGAAACAAAACTCCCCTCACAAGCAGAAGAGGAAATAAGGAAACAATAACATGTCTTTGATTGCACAGTATACATTATAGGGGTTATCGTGATGTTAGTTAATATAAACACCCTGTGTTAGAGTAAAAGGAAGGAAGGAGGAAGGAAGGAAGAAGGAAGGGAGGGAGGGAGGGAGGAAGGAAAGAAGGAAAGGAGGGAGGGAGGGAAGGAAGGCAAAACAAAACACAAAGGCCTAGAGTGGGAAATAAACACAGTTTAACAATCCTTTTTTAATGCCTGTTATTTAATAAAATATCGTGGCGTGGAGAAATCATCCACCCTCTCCTGGAGCCATGTGATAGGAGCTCAGAGCATTGTGGACTGTCTGAGTCTAGAATTGCTCTCCCTCAACAGCACTGGGACAGTCTAAAGTGGGATATAAACCAGCAGTCAAAGTTTTCTACTTCGCCTGGCTGAGAAAACCTCTTGTTCCCGACTATGGGACAGATCCTTCTCATTCTCCTAGACTACATTTCTTCTTTTCTCTGGGAAGCCTTCTTTGATTCATCTTTCAGCAAAAACTGCACATTTCCTTTGAAATGTCTTTTGCACATTTAATACAACAGTATTCACACTCAGTTGCAAAATAGCTTTATGTTTCTCCTTTTCTGATGGAACATTCGGGCAACAGAGAATCAACTCATCTGCCTTTTTTCAGTGCCTAACATCATGTCTGGCTGATATGGTTTGGCTGTGTCCCCACTCAAATCTCATCTTGAATTGTAGCCCCCATAATTCCCACATGTTGTGGGAGGGACCCGGTAAAAGTTAACTAAATCATGGGGGCAGTCCCCAGTTCTCATGGTAGTGAGTAAGTCTCAGGAGATCTGATGGTTTTATAAGGGGTTTTGCCTTTCACTTGGCTCTCGTTCTCTCTTGTCTGCCGCCATGTAAGACATGCCTTTCACCTTATTGTGAGTCCATTAATCCTCTTTTTCTTTATATATTACCCAGTCTTGGGTATGTCTTTATCAGCAGCATAAAAACAGACTAATTAACTGGCAAAGTTGGTGCCAATTTAGTGCTAACTACATGAATACAGAGAGAGAGAGAGAGAGACAAAGAGAGACAGAGAGAGAATTTAAACTGTGGTCTTAAGTTATCTAAAACATAAACCTTTATTCTGTGTTGTATTTCATTATTTCCACTGCTGTTTTCGGTATATATATTCAAGTGGAGCAAACAGAATACACATGCAAGAGAGAGTCACTTTCTGAGACAACTGAAGACCATTTGATGGACTACGATAAATTTCATCAAAGGAAACAGAGTAGAGAATTGACCAATAACAAACAGCTGTAAATGAAAGAACTGTGGGCAAGGTAATGATGAAGTAATTACCCTGGTTTTAACTCAAAGTCTAAACTTTTCTAGTATCTTTCAATGAAACACGGTGTTCTGCCTACATGAATCATATATTTCTATTATATGGTTAGTTATAAAATGCCTATTTATATAGCTGAAAAGAATGTCTGGCAGCAGGTAGGTGCTGATGGAGATAATTTGGGGTCCAGACAGACTATCTGCCTTAAAAGCGGAAGAGAATCTGCAACATTTTAATGAAATTTTGAAATGAAACTAAATTAGGTATTAAAACGAAGTATAATTTCTCAAGCTAAGAATAGGAAAATAATATATTGAGTGGGGCTTTTTATAGCTTAGAGACATAAGAATAAAAGTTTAACACAATTAAGTTATTCTTGATGTTACTCTTGAGCTAGAGATATCATCTCTTTCTTATCCTAATTGAGTTTCTCTATCTCACTTCCATTAATAATGGTTAGACTGAGATACTGGTCAAGTGGAAAAATGACCATAAATGTTCCCTTAATCTGTAGAGGATTAGGTACTTCCAGTATGTACAGAATGATGAAAACATGATCCTTGTTGACCTAGTCCTAAAGAAGAAGATGAGTAGAAAGAAAAAAGTTAAAAATAATATGTTCTAACTCTTTAAGTTTTAGATACAAAACCAGCCTAGTGAACAACCTTTGATGAAGCATTGTTATGTGTGAGATATTTTGCAAGTGCTATGAAAAAAAATCAGTGAAAAACAAATAAGCAAAATACAATAAAATGTCTTACCCACCCACCTAAAAACAGACAAAGTAGGAAGAAAGACACATAAAACAGGAAAAAAATGACGCAAATGCTATATGTTGTACAAGTCTAATAGAAATGTGTAAGATGTTCTGGAGAATTCCCAAACGTAGAAATATCCAGCGTTTCCAAGGTGGAAAGGGAAAGAAGGGTGGCACTGGAACAGATACATTAAAGGGTAACCAAGTGTTTGAGGGGACAGTATATACCACCCAGAGTATCTTCTGACAATTCCAAGGGAATATGCATAGTGGGTAACAAAGTAACATATGTCTTGGGTATGTTCGAGGAATGTAAATGTCATGGTGAGACTAGAATCATGATGAGAGTGGGTGTGGAAGGGGCAGTGCGTGGCTCATCACATCCTGTATTGGTTCTCTCTTTTTGGCATTTGGACAACCACTTCCCAGTCTCCTTGCAATCCAAAAGAACCACATGACTATTTCTTTTTTTTTTTTTTCCTTTTTTTTATTATTATACTTTAAGTTCTAGGGTGCATGTGCATAATGTGCAGGTTTGTTGCATATGTATACTTGTGCCATGTTGGTGTGCTGCACCCATCAACTCATCAGCACCCATCAACCAGTCATTTACTATTTCTGACCCACAAAATCTGAGCAGGAGTAACATGTGCTCTACCTGAACTGTGACTTTGAAAAGCCCCTTTTCCATATATTTCTTCAGTACATTTCTTCCCCTAAGGCAGTGAGCATGAGAGCCTTCGAAATGAAGGTATCAAAAGGTTAAGGCAGGTTGGTTTGTTGAGTCACCACGTGAAGGACCATTGCAAAGAGAGTCATCTACAACAGAATTCATGTAAATTGTGTTGTTAGGTGGTGCTTTGTGTTAAGCCATTGAGACTGAGGAATTGTTTGTCACTAAAGCATAAAGTTGTCCTATTCTCACTAATAGCAAGGGTGGTGGTGAGAGTTGGACCCAGAAAGAAAGGCAAATGACGTATCATATAACAATTCAATAAACTCTCCTTTGACTTCTTAATGAGAACTAATTATTTTCTCTGATGCTTCCCAAGCGTCTCATTGGTTTTCTATTCAGCACTTATTTCCTTCTGCAGGCCCTGTTGTTCCTTGTTGGTCTGTTTTTCTCATTATATTATACAATAACATCATTCAAGTTATGTCTAATGTAATAAAAAGTCCCTAAATAACAAATACACTAAAATTTGAATATCATTCACTAAGAATATATAAATATGGAGCATGACAAGAACTCTTAGGTGGAAAAAAGTAGCACCAACCGTATGGTCTACGCTATTGGAAGATTCAACAAGGATTTCTACTTTTAAGTGAAAATTTAACTTCTCAGGACAACTGTCTTTTTTTCACAACTTTAGTCAGGTATAATTGGTATAATAAAAACTGCATATGACTAATGTACACACTTTTGTGTGTTTAGACATAGGTACACACTCATGTTAATATAACCAAAATTCAGGTAATAAACATATCTATCACTTCCAAAAGTTTCCTTGTTTAGCTTTGTAAACTTTTTTCTTTTTTTTTTTTTTGCCTTTTTTGTTTATTTAATTTTATTTTGTGAAAGTAGTTAACATGAAATCCACCCTCTTAACAAATTTTTTTAAGCATCCTATACTTCAGCAGATGTCTGGAACTTACTCACCTTGTGTAACTGCAACTTTATATCTATTAAACAACAACCCTCCATATTCCCTTCCCCCATCCCCTGGTAAACAACATTCTATTGTGTACTCCTACAACTTTGACTATATTAGATGTCTTACATAAGAGTAATCGAATGATGTTTGTCATTCATTGACTAGCATTTTGGTGTTTTCCAGTGTGTTTCTATTTCTTCTTTCAGCAAGTATCAGAGTCTCTGTACGAGGATCAGGAGCTATAGAAGAGTTGCAGATACAATGACCTTACTCTACTGAAGTTTGAATTCCCAGACTCCAAAGTATGGTTTCCAACACACAGATGCAGCCTCTGTTACTTCCACAAGTAGTATTTTAGCCTAATGTGGATCAGATTGAAACACAGAAAAAGCTATGTCCTGCAATGTATCAGATGACCCCATCAAAGTTCCACAGATGGTCTTTAGGAGGCCAGCCATGCAATTATTTGCTAAATTAGATGTTCGTGTGTATAGGCATGTATATTTGGAAAATATATTTAAAGCTTTCTTTGGGTATTCCAAAGAATGGTCCACTTTGCCATATTTTTAAAGAACTGCTGATGTAGCGGGAGGCAGACATATATAAACTTCCTTCTATTTAATGTAGTAAGTGTAACAATAAATGCAAAGACATTTCTGTAGTTTTATAGTGGAGTGAGTGAGGGCCTTATTACTGTGTAATCAAGGGTTATTTTGGGGGGTCTGACTGTTTTATATGTGACAGTTCCCTTATTTTATTAATGTACAAAAATTTGAATGATAGTTAATTTTATCATTTGACAGTTGGGCATATTTGCAAATAATTAATTTTTAATTTATGTAGAAAGTCTAGTGATTGTTAGACTTCCCATCAATTGACAAGTCAAAGTTCCTACAGGGGGAGCTCTGTTCTGTAAGCAGTGAACTCCCATTGCCCAAAACATTCACAAAACATTGTCAGGCTCCAACTAAGGATGTGATTGTTTTGACTTTTTGATAGTGATAGATCACCATACCAAATCAGACTTATTCTCTGCTTTTACTATGTTCTATGTGTATTAGGTTTACCTGAATGCAAATACAACATAAAAGAATTGATCAATTAATTATCAACACTTCATGTGTCAGAACAGGGGAAGAAAAGCCATGTATGGCTTCCCACACCTCAATTGATAGCACGTTCATTACAGTCATTTTTTCTCTCTCTTTCTTGGGTGCCTCACTTTCAGTTTATCAGGAAATTTTCTTGTTTCTACCTTCAAAATATAGCCAGAATCTGACCAACACACAACATAATCAAACAAAAATCTATAAGATCTCCTTGATCTTCTATTCCTTTCCCCACCTCCACCCCACCCATCAAAACCTATGCTCTGAATCTTCTACTTTTTAAGGATATGCCAGAGTTACCACCTCCATCCATGTCTCCTTTCTTTCAATGCTGTCATCCTGATCCTGGCCACCATGACCTCTCACATCCATATATAAAACTGACTATTGTCCATTGTGTATAGACATGAACAGAAACACATCGTGTGAAATGTCTGATATAGTTTTCCTGTGTCCCCACCCAAATCTCATCTTGAATTGTAGCTTCCATAATTCCCATGTGTTGTGGGAGGACCTAGTGAAAGATAATTGAATCATGGAGGCAGTTTCCCACCATACTCTTCTCATGGTTGTGAATAAGTCTCATGAAATCTGATGGTTTTATAAGGGGAAACCCCTTTCACCTGACTCTCTCATTCTCTCTTGTTTGCTGCCATGTAAGATGTGCCTTTCACCTTCTGCCATGATTGTGAGGTCACCCCAGCTACATGGAACTGTGAGTCCATTAAACCTCTTTTTCTTTCTAAATCACCCAGTCTCAAGAATGTCTTTACCTGCAGCATGAAAATGGATTAATACAATGTATATCTACTCCAATGACATTCCAAATGACTTAGAATAAAACCCAAAGTGCTGTCATAACCTTCAAGGCTTGCCTTTATCTGTGCCATTATGTCTCCTCTTCAGGTGCATGTCATGGCAGACCCTGTTGTGCTCAGTGAATTTCAGTCATGGTGGTGTTTCCTGTGTTTTTGAATCATTGAACATGTTCTAACCTTAGGGCCCTTGTAGTTGGGATTCATTCTCCCTGGAAGGCTCTTCCTCTAGATTACACCATAGCTCACAACTTTTCAGTTCTCAGTGAACTGCACCATTGAAAATACTTCTTCCCGGACTGTCCAGACTAAATTACTTCTGCTTTCACCTGATCACCTGCTCTCATATTATTCTGCTGTTTTATAAACATTATTGCTCTGAAAAACTTGTTTATTTATTTCCTACTGTATTATTCATTGTCAAATGAAATTTAGGTCCCATGAGAACAAGGATTTTGTCAGCTTTGTGCTGCTGAATTACTAGACAGTAAATGCCATACATGTAGCAGCACAAAAATTGTTGCGTGAATAAATGAGTTAGGTTGAAGGGTAAAGTATGGTGACAAGAAAGGAATTAAAAATACTCAAGGGGATCTTTTAGGTTTTAGTTCTGACAGATAAAGAGCTTGGAAGTCATTCCACCTGTTCTCGTAACAAAGAAAAACAAAACTGAACAAAGTGAAAATCAACGAATTTTCTTAGATTCATCAGAAAATTGAGATCACTGGGCAAACAATCACCCTAAATTTAGGGAGGCAGATGGATACACAGAATAACAGCTAAGATCAGCTTACCTATAACAGTAGCTTCTCACCCTAGGAACTGCTAAGTATATGTAAAGGTAATTTTTACAAATGTCTACACCTAAGAGTGGAGTAGTTGGAGAGTTAAAAACTCCTGGGGAACCAATCTTAGGGAGGCTTACACACATTTCCCAGGTTTTACCTTCAAAAGCCCTACCAGATTTTCATGGTGATGATGATCAGAAAAACAGCTTCTTTATTTCTGGGACAGAAAAGGAATAAACAAAAGTACAAAAAACTGAAGCCTCTGGCATCTATAGCTATGGCAAACATTAAACACAGCCCAACTTCTAGCTAGATTAACATAAAACTTATACTCAAAATCGAATTACCTCAGGTCCTGAGAGAAGCATCAATAGATGGTGCACAGAGAATTGTTAGGGCAGGGAAGACTCTGTATGACACTTTTAGGGATATACACCATTACACATTTGTCAAAACGCATTGAACTGTGTAACACAGAGTGAAACTTAAACTACAGACTTTAGTTAATAATAATGCATCACTACTGGTTAATTAATTTTAACAAATGTAGCACACTTATGCAAGAAATTAATAAAAGGGAAAACTAGTTGTGGTGGGGGGGTTGTATATGGGAACTCTTTGCACAATTTCCTCAGATTTTCTGTAAAACTACAACTGTCCTTAAAAAATAATGTTCACTTATTAAAACCAAAAAAAGACTCCTAAGGATTTGGGTCTGAAAAACTGGGGAAAAAATGGTGAAATAATTTTGGCACTCAGAAAGAGTCAAAGAGGGAAGGAGAATGCACACATTTATTTATAGACCCTTTTCTGCACTGGATGCTTCAAGAATCAGAGCACCAGTCATTTTAGATATAACGATTAAATTGCCAAGATGATGTAATAGTGCAATGACTCCTTTTAAGTTATTAATCCTGGAATTTCACATATTTTTGTGAGTATAAATGCACTTGCTCTCCATTTAGTGCAGATTTTTATAACGTATTCTGGAAATCTCAATGAATAGAGAGTGGTAGACTTTTTTAATGGAACATGGCTAGTAAAAGCTGGAAGGCTGTGTAACTTGAGGGGGACATGATCCAGGAAGCTATAATAAAAACAGCTGGACATAGTTGTTGAGGAGAGGAGGCCAAGAAGAAGAAATAATCCTGCTCAATGAAGAGGTAAAAAGCACTGTGATTTGAGGGTGAGGGCAGCCGAAGGGAGAGAGCAGCAGTCGGTCCCCAAGCATGAAGATGTTATATCCCTTTTTTTTTTTTTGTGAGACGGAGTCTTGCTCTGTCGCCCAGGCTGGAGTGCAGTGGCGTGATCTCGCCTCACTGCAAGCTCCGCCTCCCAGGTTCACACCATTCTCCTGCCTCAGCCTCCCGAGTAGCTGGGACCACAGGCGCCCGCCACCGCACCCGGCTAATTTTTTGTATTTTTAGTAGAGACGATTTCACCGTGTTAGCCAGGATGGTCTCGATCTCCTGACCTTGTGATCCGCCCGCCTCAGCCTCCCACAGTGCTGGGATTACAGGCGTGAGCCACCGCGCCCTGCCAAGATGTTACATTCTTTATTACAGAGATGTTGATTTCTATGATACTAAAACAAGGTGCAATTGTCTAAGGCCGCAGCTGCCTCCTCGCTCAGATATTCAGGAGATGTAGAGGGGGGTCATCTATTGACATCATGGCCCCATTGTGCAGTTTCTGTCTATGCAGACAACTCTGGCTATGAACAGCTACAGGTATAAGTGCTGGTGGAGATTGTTGGAGGTGATCTCTGAGGAGCTGTGCATAACTGACTCTGCCTCAGAAGGCACAAGCTAATTTTGAACAAACCCCTGTGCTGTCATCTACTATAACAAAGCCAATTTAGATTAATCCTTGAACTGGGATTGCATGTGCATAATACAGTCTCCAAAACAAAGAAAGGCAGACCAGAGACATTAATAGTATCCAAATGATTGCTTAGGTTTAATACGAAGCTGTTTTTATAATGTCCAATTTTTAATCTCAACTGTGCAAACAAAGCCTCCACCAAAGGATTAAGAGCCTTCAAGAGTCTGCTACCAGCACAAAGAGGGCCTGTATTTTAATTAAACAAAGGGTGCCCATCCTTCTTGCCTGTTTTGACCAGATGATTTGGCTGCTAATTAGACTTTAATTAGAAAGAAAAAAAACAATTCAGTGTGTTTTTCTTCAAAAGACAGTGAGAAAACAAACCTCAGATAACTTTATTATCATGGTTTTGTAAATAATGGACCAATGGCTGCTTCTTGAATTCACTTAAGATTACAGATTTAGATTTAAATTAGATTGGACTTCAGTTAGCCCAATTTATCCCCAGATGTATCTCACTCAATTATTGTGTTCCATTTACTATATTATGATAGTTTAGATCAGGGGTTTGGGATTATTACATTTCTTAGTTCTGTTATGCCCAGACCGTTTATTCCCCAAAGAAGACCACCAGAGTCCAGAGTTTTGG
>NW_016815128.1:1022330-1035076 GCF_001698545.2 Rhinopithecus bieti
ATGGAGGAATGTTTGTACTGGGCCCAGGAAGTTGAGACAATTGGAGGAATGTTTGTACTGGGCCCAGGACTGAGATATATGGAGGAATGTTTGTACTGGGCCCAGGAAGTTGAGACAATTGGAGGAATGTTTGTACTGGGCCCAGGACTGAGATATATGGAGGAATGTTTGTACTGGGCCCAGGAAGTTGAGACAATTGGAGGAATGTTTGTACTGGGCCCAGGACTGAGATATATGGAGGAATGTTTGTACTGGGCCCAGGAAGTTGAGACAATTGGAGGAATGTTTGTACTGGGCCCAGGACTGAGATATATGTTTGATTTCTTACAGTTCCAGCTCCAGATTGTGATCTTGGATAGAATATTTCGTATTTCTGAGTCTATAAAATGAAAGTTATGATATAATTTATTTCATAAAGTTTGTAGGAAGATTGAATGTAATATGCATGAAAGGCATTTATTGCTAATCCTGTACATATACATTTAGGAACTCCTCAGGAAACTTGCGGCCTGGTAAATGTCTTGATAATATGGTAATGTATAAAAGTAACCTTTTCAGAGGTCATGGTACTGGCAACTAGAAAGACCAAGGTATAGGCAACAGACTGGGGTTCCCATCCGTGAGCAAATGGCCTCATTGCTAACCTGTTCTGACATGCTGTCCTCTATACTTTCCTCTCTGTTTTTTTTCATTGGTTTCTTCCTCAAATTCTTGATACTTTGAAACACAGAAATGTGATTATTAAACAGATATTTATTGATGTTTGTTTGTCATTGGTGATACAGTGCTAGAAATGATAGATATTAGTGCTCTCTTGTGAGGCTTACAATATGTTAACAGAAAAAGCAATCATTTCTTGATGAATCAAGAACAATCATTCTTGATTTCAATGCAGCTTGTGTTTTATGGCAAGAACTTTACATGCATTATTAATTCAACTCATTTTCAGGCAGACATTGCTGTAATCATCTCACTGTTGAAGAGACTAAAATGTAAGTAACTTACTCAAAGCTACAGCGTGCAAATAACAGAGACTTAGACCTCCCTTGTTTTGATGACTTAATAGGTTTGGAGAATACATTGAGTGTTCAGGTTTTTGACATAATGAATTGTAGATTCCTACTGGACATTTAGTTGAAAGCTTCAAACAAGTAGTTGGATATACGTACCTGAACCTCAGAAAAGAAAACTGGAAATACAGCTATAAGTTATCAGCTCAAAGGAGGAATTTGGAGATGTGGGAATAAATGACTTCACCTAGGGCTGAACAGCAAATAAGAGACTCATGCAGAATATCAAATGTCAGTCTCCACCTCCAGACATTTTTATTTAATTGGTTTACAATGGAGGATGAATGAACTATTTTTACAATTTTTCATGTCATTTGAATAGAGATAGGATTGAATGCTATTGACTTAGAAACACAATGAAAAAATGAATAAAAAAAGAGAGAAGGCTCAAAGCAGTCCAGAGTCTCAACTCCAATATGAAAATCAGTGTAGAAAAAGAAAGGGCATCAAAGAGACAGATGAGCAGTGGGAGGAGGTAGACAGAATGCCAATGATGAGAGTGGGAATTCGAACAGCAACATTTACAAGTACAGAATATGGGACTGAGTGGGAATTTGGGGAAAAGAGAAAATGACATTCCAATTGTAATGAACTTCATGAACCATAAAGAAAAGATTGAGAATTTATAGAAAAGTCCTATTCAGATCAATCGGTCACTCAACACATTTGGGTCTTGACAGCCACTGCCCCCAGACAGACTTCAGCCCATCTCCTGTTGGCCATATCTCAAGGTCACACCAGGTTTCCATCCATAATGCAGAACCAGGTGACAGTTAATTTAGGTCATCAGATACTGTCTGGGAGTTTGAGATCCATCTACTTTTTCCAATCATCAATTTAAAGAAGCTGACATCACTGTAAATTTCTTGCAACGAGCTGCCACTGATTGAGTGGGCAGGCACAATAGAATTCTCCAGATTGATGACTGGAATAACTCAAGAAAAAGATCTCACCCTGAATGCCTATGGAGAGATGTGCAGGAACAAAATCATTTAGGGAAAGGGCAATTCTTTGATTCTTCTGTTTGTCTGTTACACTGCATAGAGTGTTGTGCTTTGTATTTTTTAATCATATTTGAAGTCATAATTTCTTTCATAAGATAGGAGTTCCCTAAAAAGGCAGAGTTAAAATGTGCTGATTATGTAGATAATGAGCACAATATGTATGAATAACCACAATTTAAATCCCAGTTTTATCACTCACTAGTTCTGTTATTTGGGGCACATTATACATACTCAAAGGCTCAGTTTTCTGACATGAAAAATAGTGGTAACAGTAGAACAAATATTACAAGGGTGTCAAGAATTCCCAGCATGCAGTTAGGGCTCAATCAATGTATATACTATTGTAATATTATTGTTATCAATAATGTTTCTCTTTTACCTTAGTTACCAGGAAGTTTGAGATCAACTGTGTTTTCTACTATGTACGCAGCCCTGAGTTGTGACAGAAATATCGATTGTAGAAGATGAAAGTTCTCTGCCCCAGAGAAACATATACGCTGGTGAAAGGTGCAAACATACAAAGAGATAACTCTGTGTTGCTGGTGCTGAGTACAACACAGTGTTTCTAGGCTCTATAAGAGCATTTATTTACTCATCACAAAAATACTTTTCAGTGCTTCTCATGTGTTAATTCCCAAAGTACCTGGCACCTAGTAGGTACTCAATATGCAGCCTATGGGCTGAATGAGCTGTTAAATCTCTATCCTAAATTATTCCTTTAGGGTATGTAAAAATCCCAGATAGAACACAGCCTCTATGTCCTATGCCACATTATATCTAATGAATTAACATTGAAAGTGCAACTTTAGAAAAGAAAATTTCTCTCTCTGTTTTAATTTGTGTCAACACTTTTCATTTCATAAGCATAATCCATTGGTCTGATCATGTAAGATAACTCAGGAGGTGCCAGCTGTAGATATTTTTTGCCTTAACATGAAAATAACATGGAAAATTAAACCATAGAAGAAAAAAATACTCTCTCTATCATTTTTTATTTGAGCTCATTCTGCTCAAGTGAGATAATGCCCTGTGTCTGGAAGACACACTTCCCAATCTCACTAAATCTCAACACCACCAGCCTCCTTCCCATCAGCTTCTGAGTTCTCTTATTTCCCTGGTCCTCCAACTAGAGCAAAGATTTTTCCCCTTCATTTAATGATTCTGAGTGTGTCAGCTTGTCAGTGGCAGTGTGGAGAGTTCCCTCCTTTGAAATGTTGCAGTCATTACTGACAGCATCACCTATGATTATCATTATTAATGGGTGGGAGTCAATAGAACCAGTGGCATGAACATAAGACCAAGCGTTGAGGCTTGATATGCAGGCTGACTCTCAAAATAAACTCTAATGACTTGTCTGGACCCTAGTCCTAGAAATTCCTAGAGTTTATGAGCACAATTCACCTAGGTTCATGAACACGAACCCAGACCTGGACTCCAGTTCCCTTTGCTGCTTTGCTTGGTTTTGATTTCCATGATCTAGTCTTCCCTTGGTTGGTAAAAAGGTGGATAAACATAATTATCATAGACTCTTGCATAATGGAAAGCAAATTGGCCTAGCAGGGATTGCAGTCCAGGGAACAATACAGTGAGGGGAGAATTGGAATGACATTTCCCAGTGGAGATGCATTAAAGGATAGTTATGGTGGAAACCCTGAGAGCCCAGCACCTCACCCTTGGATGTCTCCAAATTTTCAAGAAATAGTCAATATCATTAAATAATCAAGTTTAACTAGATTTCTTACAGGTTCTCCTCTGTAAAATGGGATAATAAGATATGCAATGAAGTGTTCCGTATATCTCACAGGGAGATGAAGAGAATGCAATCAGATGAAGATTCAAAAACAATTTATAAATGCAATGTGTAATTCCTCATTACTGTTATACTTGCTATGATTGACTATGTCATATAGTTTATGAGTTTGGGTATATACTATCAGGGACCTGTGTGTGTTGCGTGTGGAGGACTAATTGGGATTAAACGTTCTGTGGAGTTCAGTTCAACTCAGCAGAGACTTAGGCAAGGGGTCATCTATGCTAATTGTCATCTTTACCCCCACTGGAGCCTTCTTCAGCCAGAGAAGGGGCCCTCCCTTTAACAGAGCAGCGCAGCTGATGGCTCTGATCTTGTAGTCCAGTGAGAGGTAGTGGGCAGGAATCAGTGCTAATCAGTCTGTCTCTATTTGCTGAGCTTTTACAAAAGGGTGGGCACTGTGCTAGGTCTATGTTGTGCCTAAAACACGGTCAATCTATAAACTGACCAACGCTGACTCCCAAATGAAGTACACATTTCTGTTTTACAGTTTTTCAGGTGATTTCAAGGCCAGGGGAGAGGCAGGAAGCAGCAGTTACCGCAAAAATGGCTTAAGACTTTCTCAAAGCTAAATATGTTAGATTTATTTATTAGGGTCACACATTTACTCACAATTTACTCAAATGTATAAATAAATAAAACAAATTTATTTCGCATTTAATCTGATCTTCTTCACAAGTCTTATCCTCTGCATAGTAGAAAATATTTAGATTTCATATATTTTGATAAAATGAATCAAAGTTTATCACTTAATCATTTTTTTAGAAACAGTCTCTCAAAAATCCAACCCTTTCTCCCTCCCCATCCTTTGATGGTGGCTTCTTCTTGTGATGGAGGAAAGAAGAAGCCTGATCATCCCTAGTGCTTCCTTGGGATCCCAGCTTTTGTTTGCTGTGGAATGGCTGCTCTGGGCTCCTCTGTGGACTGGTGGAAGATGGGGTGTGCTGTTGGCCCTTTGTAGTGGTGTTCTAATACCCAGGACTGGTGTTTGTAGAACTAGCCATATGCCTTGATCTTGAAGTCTTTTTACATTGTGATCTCTTCACTTTGACCTCAGGTCGTCAGTCCTCAACACTTCCTTCAACACCTCCAACTCTTCCCTGGCTGTTCTGAAAACCTGATGTACATGCATGCATTGTTAGTCATTCTAGGCATCCAGGAAATCTACTCCAGCCAGTCTCTCCAGTCATCACTTCCATTGTTCTCACACCATGCTGGGCACCATGACCAGGTAAAGGTGAAGGTTCTCCAAGGGCCATCAAGGGAGCATGTGGAAGGAAACAGAAGGGATGAAGGCCCTAGCTACTAACTTTCTTGCTCTCCTCTGTCTTCTCTTCCACACCATCACCTGAGGTTGGGAAATGTCCATTTTTCCTTTACATTCTCTTCTTTCCTAACCAAGACTCCACCTAAAATGTGAAAGTCAAATGGACTGATTTTGAAAAATTATATAGTATCCATACTAATTTATGTAAATTAAGTATAAAACATGTCAATGGTATTGATGGAGTCAAAGCTTATTATTTTGAAGTTTTGTTTTTTTAAAAAAAACAAGGCTGAAATTTGGTTTCAAATCTTTACATGGTCCCAGAGGAGATTATTATGGGAAAAACAGCATGAGAAAAGAAACTGGGATAAGAGGAAGGCCTGATATTGAGTATGGTATATTCGAGTTAGTTCTAGGAAGTGGTAAGGTGTGGTGGAAAGTGTTTGGTCTTGCATCAGACAGATCTATCTGTACCCAGAGTGCTGACCCCTCCAGGCTGAGTGACTTTGAACAAGTCCTTAACCTCTCTGAGCTTCACTCTAACACTTTGCAGTAAAACCCCTTTTAGAATTGTTGAGACAATTGCATAGTGCTTAGTCCAAGCCCCGGCATGTACATTATTCTCTGTTCTCTTTGCTTTTCTTAGCAATGAATAGAAAATGATAGAGAGATGGATAAGCGATTATGAGAAACCACTAACAAGAGCTATTCGCTTGCCCTCTTGTAACATTTAGAAAATTAATGCTGCCTTTTTATAAGTGCCTGTTCTAGCATAGAAATCAGAGGCTTAAAGAAACTGGTGATTTCAATGCAAAGTTACCATCCACTTCCCTAAGCACACCAAGTGCACTTCTAAAAATTTCTCCCAGTGAATGCTTTTCCGTGTTGGAGTTTCTAATTGTGGGCTTATTTTGGAAAGCAAGTCAAGGACATTCGCTAATGATATTTCAACTGCACGAGCACCCTGATGACATGTGACAAATCAATTAGAAAAATTCTCCTGGAAATGCCTTGCCTGGGGCGGTTACCATGGCTTTTGGGAAGGAGCATGTGGCATGTGGCCTGGATTAACTGCATTCTGACTCATCCTGGGCACTAAATTCTGTATCTTTCCACTGTGGATGTGCTTACCATCCTATTTTCTGGTGTTGCAAAATTAAGGGAGGGAACTACACGAGTCTAATTTGTGAAGTTTGCAAATTTCTATATAAACATAGAACTACTAAACACATGCATTAAACTTTCCTTTTAATGCTAAAGACACTGGCCAACACTTATTAGATATTTATTGTCAACCATAATACTATTTACAGATTTGTAAAAAATTACTCTGGTTTCAATTTGTAAAAAGTAATGGTGACAAGTAACAAGATTAGAAATAGAATGACTAGATGGGAAGATAGATTCGCTGGTGTTTTAAACAGGGTAGAAAGTATTGGAGATATGATGGCATAGGGAACATAGGCACTGAAAGAGTTGAAAGAGGGAAAAGAAAGTAAAGGAATGTTCTGTGCATTCTACTATGTAAATAACACAAAGAAGAAAGTACATGCACAATTAGCCCTGAGAGTAATGATATCAGTCTAACTGAAGCAGTTGCTCTCCAGGTGGTGCTGAGAAAATGGAGAATTGTGAGATTGAGACTAGTTACAGCAGAGCAAAACTCCCAGAGACCTTTGTCCCCACAATAAACAGCTTAGGGGCCTGGGCAAGGTGGCTCACGCCTGTAATCCCAACACTTTGAGAAGCCAAGCTGGGCAGATCACTTGAGGTCAGGAGTTCGAGACCAGCCTGACCAACATGGTGAAACCCCATCGCTACTAAAAAAATAATAATAATAAAATAGATACATATACACAAAAATTAGCTGGGTGTGGTGGCGGGTTCCTGTAATCCCAGCCACTGGGGAGGCTGAGGCATGAGAATTGCTTGAACCCGGGAGGTGGAGGTTGCAGTAAGCCTAAATCGCGCCACTGCACTCCAGCCTGGGAGACAGAGCAAGACTCAGTCTCAAAAATAAAAAAAAATAAATAAATAAACAAGTAAATAGCTTAAGGACTAAGGAGCAATGAGGAATCATTGACTGTTAATAAAGTAGTTAACGACAATATTAAACTGAGCTTTGAAGTAATAAAATAGAAAGCATTTTGGAGTCAAAATTTCTGGATGTGATCCTCAGGGTACTCCTACAACCCAGCCACGTTGCCAGGAAGAGAAGTCTCCCAGCATTTGCACTCAGTGAGCTCAACCTTGTGTGAAAGCATGTGTGAAAGTCAGGACGTGGCATTCAAGTTATAAGGAAGAAAAAGAAGGTGGTAATCTCAGAAGCCTCCTGGTTTATCAGCACTGGTCCACATGGCAGGAGAATCACTGGTGGATCAGGTCAAAGATGGTGTTACACTAACTGAAATGATGCCTGAAGATTTGTCTTAAACACCTTGTCCACTGGGACCCTCCTCCCATATCAAGGTTAATTTCTCTAACTTTGTTCTAATTTTCCAAAGCAAGATCTCCATCAGCAATTATTTCAAACTTTATACAAATCCGCTTTCTGCCTAAACTGTCACAAACCCACTATGAAACCTGATTTGTTATATTCGGAGTATTTTTTTCCTAAGGCAATACTGACTGCTCTGTAAAGTAATGACTAAAAGGAACCTTCCCCCAAAATCTCTTGTCAACAGAAGAGAAAAAAAAGTAGAGAGAAAAAATACCTGCCTGGCACAGGTATTGTAAATGGAGCCATCAAACTCACTGTGGTTTTTTGTGATAAATATACACACAAGGCAGGCATTTGGGTGAGAAACTATTTCTATTTTAATGCAAGACAGACAGACCAATACATCAGCCTTCTGCCTGTTAATTCTCATAATATGTTGTCTCAATTTGCCCACTTTCCTCTTCGCTATGGGACAAATTTTTAAAATACATTCGTGACATGCACTTGGTCCAAGTTAGACGTTAGTTCAAGGTAAAACCCTACAGTGGGGTTTCTCTGAAATACCCAAAATCAGCCCTATGTCAACAACAACAACAACAACAACAACATCAAAATATTACTATACTGCTCTCTGCTTGCCTAGTAAATTTATAATCTGAGAAGCCCTATAGCAGAGATGATTTTTGTGCCATCCTTGGAATTCCCAAAACTGATATCTTTGCTTGGAAATCCCAAAAGGCAGAGTCTCAATATGACTATTCTCCTTGGAATTTCTAGGATTTTGTGAGTCTGAATGCACAAGTGATTAATGACACATCTCCTGAAAAAGATAAATTATGCCAAAGTTATTGAGTAGTCTATGATTAACAAAGGCAGAAGCAAATGGATACTTTAGAAGGTAAAATACTTCCTGTTGGTCACTTTATTGATTCTGATGACAAAACTGGAGAGAAGTAGGGGAAAGGAAAATTGCATATGATCTCCTTTTGTTCATTTGCATCCTTCATTTATGGCAAGATGAATGCCCACAGGTGACAGTGTAGCCTGATCAGCATTTGATATCTTGGAGAAGATGAGCAGGTGGTCAGGCCGCTCTTCAGAGATTTCTAAAGACAAGTTGTCACAGAAAAATAGTTCACCTTTTAGGACCTTGCTCAGAGACTTTAATACACTCGGGAGGTATTGAGGTTGTTGACACACCACCAAACATCACATTTTCAGACAACAGCATGTAAGAGTAGGAAGACACAATGGGACTAAACCTGCATGTGCCATTATTTTTATTAGGAGGGAAACAGTCCCATGAACCACTCCTGAGATGTTTCCTCAGGTCTCTTTGCCAGAATTGTGTCACATGCCCATAAAATAGCTGGAAAAGCGGTTATTAATGCAAACCTATGGCGTTTTAATTCCATGGTGGGAGGTGGGAATGGTCAGTTTGGAGGAATGGGGAGAAATTGTGGAGTAGTCAGCCAACAGTGCTATGTAACTTATTCCTAACTTTTATTGATCGTGGCTACAATCAGACACCACTACCTCTGAGCTTTCCATGAAATCTCATTTCCCAGGTGGGATCAGTGCCACTCAGCTTTGCTTTCGTCAAAACCTTTGCCTGTCATCATTGCATCTCTGTGGCACTGCATTGAAATGTGCATGTTTCTCTATCCCTCCTTACAAAGAGTGAGCTCCTTGAAGTCAATGAATATATCTAGCTCATGATTACATAAGCACCACCTGGTGTACTGCTTGGCATACAACAGATATTTTAAAATATATAACATTTAATTGAATGTTTTCAAGACACATTTCATTTCTAATTTGACAGCATTTGGATTACATACTGAAAACTTGTCTACAGGTTTTGATTTTCCAACCTGTGTTTGAAAGAAAAATAATATAAAATATGAAACTCAAGGAATAATTTCTTCTGAGGCCTGGCATTTAATCATTTCATTAGTCTCACTAAAGGGATAAATTAACTGTGGCCTCAGAGAGAGACTTGCTTTAGCAATCTGGGCTCACTGTAGGGAACAGAAACCCCTGTAAGTATTTTAAATAGAATGTAAATTAACACAAGGAATTATGTGTTTATGGAATCCTGGAAGAACTGGAGGAGCTTGCAAGAGTTAAGCTTAGAATACATTCTGCCGTAGGTGCTGGGAGACGCAAAGGTGGCTGATACAGGTGCCATCACTACTGCAGCAACCGCTTCTTGGTAACCACGTGGCCAAAACTTGACATTCTGCCAGAAATTACAGCAGGAAGACGGCCTCCTCTTCACTCCTCTCTTCTAAATCACTTAAGTGAATGTAATTTGTAGAGCCAAATTTGTGTCAGATGCCTGGTTGCAATAGAGCCAAGAAAGGTTGATTTTGCTTTCCAGTCTTTATTACGTTAAAAATAGCAGAGCAAGATTATAATGTGGATGCTGTCCATTGAACATATCCAATGTACTTCCTGAGAGTCATTCAATGAGTAATCGGTAGGGAAGGACCTGATCTTCTAACCTACAGTCATAGGTAATATTGATGGTATTCAAGGAATTAGCACTGTGGTGGCTCTCAATTACTGGAATAGAGTGGGAAGATGTCTAAGGTAGAAGAATTGCACAGTAAAACCGGTCTCAGGTTCTCCAGGGTACCCACTTGCAGAATTCCTGACCCATAAACATTCGCTTTTCTCTTTTCAGTTTGTGGCTTTGCTGCTCCAATGAGATTATCACAACACACATGGGCTTAGTCAGGAACTTTAAAGCTGGATGCTACAGCCTATTTATGGCTACCATGCACGGTAGAAAATATGCATTTTAAAATCCAACTCATAATTTTAGACTTAAAAGCAATCTATGTTAATTCAGCATTTTAGAAAAGCTTCAGAAAGGAAATAAAAATCACTTTCTAACTGAGACTCAGGCAGATGCTAAGCCCTAGCAAAAACCTGGGCTGATACAGTCACTGTGCTTGTATAACCTGCTTAGATCTCCACTTGGAGATGACACCCAGCCTAAAGGAAGATGCCACTTCAAGTTTTACTGAATTGTGAAGTCTTACCACCATGAGCTGTGGGCAACTAGGAGGAAAAATACATTCAGGCACCTGATTTGTCAAAAGCCTGGTTCGACATTATAATTGAGAACCCAGAGGTGATGCTTGAGAGCGCCCTGGCGTTCCGTTCATGGCCGTAAGTCTTAAATCTGTCATCACATCCTTCTGACTTGTCTTTGAAATGCTACTCGTGTCTGTACACACTTAGATAGGCTCTGATGTATCTAAGGATACTTCAGACATGGGATATATCATCTTGTGTGTCCAATTGTTCATTTGTTCATTTACTATTTTAAAATCAGATGATTTAGTAGAGAAAAATCTTTGTCAGGCTATCCATTCCTTATATCCAAACAATCTATTCTCTATATTAATTGTAGAGTTTTCTTCTTAAAGCAGGGGTCTAATATTTCAATATTTTTTCAATTATTTGCGTCAGAAACAACGCCAGTGACTAGAGTCTAAAAATCAGATAAGCAAAGTCCTTGCCCTGAAGAAATTCATAGCCAAATGAGGCAACACATAATAGCAGTTAAACAGATGGGCTCGGCCAGGCGCGGTGGCTCAGGCCTGTAATCCCAGCACTTTGGGAGGCCAAAGCTGGCAGATCGTGAGGTCAGGAGATCAAGAGAATCCTGGCCAACACGGTGAAACTCTGTCTGTACTAAAAATACAAAAATTAGCTGCGCATGGTGGTGCGTGCCTACAATCGCAGCTACTCAAGAGGCTGAGGCAGGAGAATCGCTGAAACCAGGGAGTCAGAAGTTGCGGTGAGCCGAGATCGTGCCGCTGCACTCCAGCCTGGCGACAGAGTGAGACTCCGTCTCAAAATAAATATATATCAAGTGCATGTGCTTATATGCCCCGCTTGGTAGAAAATGCTTTGGCATTGGGGACCTTTTTAATGCCATCCACAGAAGATTATCATGCAAATAAAATTATCCCTCATTTTTAAGTGAGAAAACTAAGGCTTAAAGTTGTGTAAACTAGACAGGAAGAAAACATAACTTAGTGGTTATGATTATATGTTCATTAAATAGTCAGCAAACATTAAAGTCTGGGCTCCAAAACTCATCAGTAGTACTATAGGTAAGATCTTAAGCTTCCTGTGCTTATCTCACCAGTCAAATCTCAAGAAAAATAGTACATGGCTCATAGAGTGGCTGCAAGGGCAAAACAAAAAGGTTTATGGCATTTCTTAGGCGAGTGCTTGGTGATTAGTAAGCTCTCTAATGTCAGTTACTATCGTCATATAACTTGCCAGAAATCCTTGATGTTAAGATGTCACAGAGCTGAGATTTTCACCCAGATTGATCTCATTCCTGAACTCATTCTTTTTACAACATTGCATTAACGCACCTCCAACAGCATTTTGTTATTCAGTAAGGAGGGTAATTAGCAACACTACCCAGGTCAAATGTGCAGTCAGATGTGTACCTTAGATGAAAGCTACTACTGCAAGTTTGAAAAGATTAAAATCTTGGAGGAACCTAAAGAAGCCAGAACCCTCCTATAGATGCTATTGTGGACTAGACTGTCACTAAATAGGTACAGACACAGTGAATTCCAGTTTGAAAATTACATTTTAAACTATTGACTGTAGAAATCTGCTAAATAAGTGCAAATGAGTAAGTGAATCAGGATTGAGAATACTGTCTGAATGGTGTTATTTTGTCATGCCTAGAAACTCACTTCCCTTAATGAGTACTTTGTTTATTCAGGATTTCATTTTCTCCTTCAGTCAAATTTCTAACTTTTAGAAAAAATTTCATTCCATCGAAATTATAAAATAATTTTTTGTGATGTTTTCATGGAATTTTTTTTTTTTTGGTTTAAGTTTCCACTCTATAAATAATTATCTCATTTTCTTTATTCTTATTGGGGTTTTTAAAGGTTTTATTGAAATGTACATACAGGAAACTGTTCAAATATAGAGCTCAAAGCACGATCAGAAAGTGAACACATCTGGTGACTAGTATCCAGTAAAACATCACCAACACTTCAGAGTTGATTTTGTGCCCCTGCCAAATACTAATCTTTCTCTACTTCTCAAGATAACCGTTATCTTGAATTCAAACACCAAAATTACTGTGGCCTTTTTTTTTTTTTTT
>NW_016815128.1:1035322-1041111 GCF_001698545.2 Rhinopithecus bieti
CCAAAAATTTTTTTTGGTTTTTTTTTTTTTTTTTTTTTTTTTTTTTTTTTTTTTTTGGTCTACTTTAACATACATTGAACTAAATATCACTTAGTTTTGCCATTTTATCTCTTAGGTTATTTTTATGAATTTGGCAAATCTTTGTGAGTTTTATTCATGTTCCTTTGAGGAAGCAGTGTTTATTGGCCCTTTGGATGGCCTCTTCTGATAGAGGCCTGCTTATGGCTTTACCCACCTCCTATTTTTAATTGTTAGAGTTATTTTTTCTTATTGATTTCTAGGTGTTCTTTATGTATATTCTGGTTATGAAACTTTCATTGATTATAGGTGTTCATAAATACCTCCTCCAATTTTGTGGCTTTAGTTATCACTTTGTAATAATATATTTTGATGAATAGAGGTTATTGATTTTAGTAGAGACTTATTTATCGATATTTTATGTCTGCTGTTTTTTCTTCCATTTAATTTTTTTTCTCTGTTAATATCTAAAAAATAATCCATTTTATCTTTCACATTTAGAGGTAGAATCAGGCCACATTTTATAATTCCCTTTAGTATGGGATGGGGGTCTACGGTAATATTTTACAACGTTATATCCACTTGTCTCAGCAACGTGTATGAAAACCCTTGTACTTTCCTACTGTTCCATAATACCACCTTTACAGTAAGCTATTTATCTTTTATAAGTGGGACTAATTTTTAATTCTCTTATCAGTTATGTTTATATTGACCATCTGCTACATTAAGAGTCTATGCTTGTGCTGATAGAACCCTGTCCTGATTACTATAACTTTCTAAAATGTCTTCACAATGAGAGAAGTGAAATATTTGTTTTGCTGTTCTTCAGTTTTGTGTAGACTATCCTTGCCCATTGCATTCTCAAACACAATTTAAAGTTGAGTGGAAAAAACACCTGTACCTGGAGTTTTCTTTGTGAGAAGATTTTAAACTACAAATTAGTGTATTTAGATATATCATACTATTTAGATTTTTTTTACTTCTGTCAGCGTTAATAACCTGTTTTCTTTTCAAGGAACATATTTTTTATCTAGATATCTATGTGTGCTAACATGAAGCTACTCATTATACTCTAATATTTTTGATGATAATTGATCTGTAATAAAGTTCTCTTTTTTATTCCTGATACTTACCTGTGTAATCTCTCTATCTCTCTCTCTCTGTGAAGTTTGACGTCATCTTAACATGTTTTAGGGAAATTTTAAAGAAAATAAAATGCACAGATGTAAAATACATCTGTGAATTTTACCCAGTTCACTGAGTTAATACCCAGTTCACTGAATTTTTATAATTTTATTCACTAATGAAACCATTATTCCAAAAGGATGGGTAAGGATTTTTTACTCAAAAAAAAAAAAAAAAAAAAAGTTTTTTTTTAAAGAGTTGAGGAATTCAACCCTAACTCTGATGACACAGAAAATTCCCCCAGACCACTTTCTTCTGTCAAATTCCCCACACTGGCAACCTTTTACTGATTTATGTCAACATCGATTATTTTTGCTTGACCTTGGTATGATTCCATTTATGTGACACCAAGGTCAAGCAAAAATAATCTGTGTCTTCAGTGTCCTCTTCCATCACCCAACATACTGTGTTTTGTGAATTATTTGTGTAATTTTTTATATCAGCATTCTTTTCTTTCTTATTGCTGAGAAATATCCCATTATATAAATATATCATAAATTGCTTATTAATAACCCTGTTGATAGACTTTGGGTTGTTTCTAGATTTGAGCAATTATAAATAAGTCCATTATGATAATGAACTGTCTTGTATAAATTACTTATTGAATCTGCGTTTATATTTTAGGTAAATGCCCTTAGACATAGATGTGCTGCAGTAAAATGCAGATACAAGTTTACACACACACACAAGCACATACACATGCACATACATTTACTAAACAGCTTTTCCTAGTTATAATGACATTTAAAGTTTCCACCTGGAAACTGTCGGTTTATGTGTGATGCCGAGAGCTGGAAAAAACATTGCTCCACCCCTACAACAACAGAAACTGACTACAAGTTTATGACTTGTGTGAATCTGTGAGAAATAAGGTCATAGGAATGTGATGCATCAGAAATCTAAGGAGACAGGTGCCTATTTTTTGTTGCAATTCTCCGAAATTCTTGTTTGTTATTCAGAAAACAGAAGCAAAAAACTTGATATATGAAGGAAATTGAAAGAAGTGGGAATTCTGCGGAAATCAAATTCTGCTGTCAAGAAACTAAACACATAGAGGGCCCAGAATCGAAGGAATTGACTGAAGATCCAGGAGGAAGGGTAAACCGTGGCAAGCTCAAGTTCAGCTTTGCTCTCCAAGTGAATCAGTAGATCAGCAACGATGCATGTTTTCTATGAAATGGATACTGCCTCCCTCTCACCTTTCAATCACTGGGAGAGAATCTCTGAAAACTGAAATACTGCTAGAAAGGGAATTCGGGAGAGTAAACTTCAGCCTCGGCAAGTTGACACATCAAAAATTCACCACAGCCAACTCTATGAAAATCCACTAATTATCAAAATACAAAAAATTCAGATAAATATTGTGTGGTATAAATCTAATAAATAATTCACTTACACTAGAAAAATCACCTGCCATGTTAAAATGTTTATTTTCATTTTTATACAGTTTTAAATTAAGCTATGCCTTCAACTTCCAATGATGAATATATTTCAAAAAAGAAATTGTTAGTGTCATCTTTATATTATATATTAGTGAACGAGAATTTTCAAGTCTAATAGCTCTTTTAGAAAAGATATATAATGGTCCCATGAATAGTTACATTTTAGGAAAGAAGAGAGGAAAGAAAGAAAGAGAGAGACAGAGAGAAAGAAAGAAAAGAAAGAAAGAAAGAAGGAAAGAAAGAAAGAGAAAATGAAAGTGNCAAGTCTAATAGCCCTTTTAGAAAAGATATATAATGGTCCCATGAATAGTTACATTTTAGGAAAGAAGAGAGGAAAGAAAGAAAGAGAGAGACAGAGAGAAAGAAAGAAAAAGAAAGAAAGAAAGAAGGAAAGAAAGAAAGAGAAAATGAAAGTGAGAAGGAAATAGAGAAGCAGAGAGAAAGAAGAACAGAAAGAAAAAAAGAAAGAGAAGGAAGGAAGGAAAGGAAGGAAGGAAGGAAGGAAGGAAGGAAGGAAGGAAGGAAGGAAGGAAGGAAGGGGGAGGGGAGGGAGGACGAGAGAGAGCGGAAGGGAGGGAGGGAGGGAGGAAGGAAGGAAGGAAGGGAAGGGAAGGAAGGAAAGGAAGGAAGGAACGAAAAGAAAGTTGACACATATTTGATGTCAAAAAGTGCTAGTGACTATTCTATGAACCGTGACGTGCAGTTAAATGTTCACAACTAGTCCCTCTATCATAGAGTCTACAGATAAAATACTGGAAATGCAGATAAACAGCAGAGTCTGTTGTTGTTTAGTATAAGTGAGTCCCAAGTATTATATGTCTAATGCAACAGTATTTCAGATAGACAACACATACACGCACGCACACACACACATACACACATGCACACACTATCCTAAATATTGCAGGAGATGTGTTTATTTATAGTAAAAAGTTATTTGAGGTTAATCTAGAATTCAAGTTTAACTGCGCATCCTACATTTTTATTTGCTAAATCTGGCCACCATATTTGGGGATGAAAAAGCCCAGCTGTTTCGATTTTCCAATTTCTGTGATATAAATACACCTGAGGTATAAATACCCTTAACAATACTCTGTGACCAAAGTTTATATCCATTTTATAGATGAATCAATTCGTAAAATAGAAGTTTGGTTAAGAAACATGTTTAAGTTGACATAGCTAGTGTTACAGAGGGAATTCAACCCCAACTCTGATGACAAAGCTATATTCTTTTCAGAACTGCGACTTGCTTTTCCGGGTTGATCCATCTGTGCTGGCATTATGCAGACTTTACCACAAGAGGAGAGGATGCATAACTAGGGGCTGATTTGTGATTACGTATCAAGGTTAGAAAACAGTATGTTTTACCTTCTGAAAAGAACCAGCTGTGCTTCAAGTATAATCGGTGAGAAAAAGTACAGCTAGAAGACAAATCAGGAGACACCAGCCAGTCACACCAGGGATTAGCTGTATGACTTTAGACTAGCCTCTTGGCATTTCTGAATCTCAATTTTTGTCTAATTAGATGGTAAGTTCTGAAGGAGCGAAGACTAATGCTAAATAGCCCCTCACTAACAATGCCAAAAACAAAAACAACAATTGAGTAGTTAAGAAGCCACAAAAAAGTGAAAAATCAGAGTCAAAATTTATTTCATAAACATGCCCAATCCAGACTTATTTATAATGGTAAAATAATGAGAATGACTTAATTTTTCTTTTAAAAAAGGTAAAATAAATGACACTATAATCACAGAAAAGAATTATTCTGTCATTAAAGTGATGTTTATCTTACCCTATTAGTTATCTACATTATATCTTTAAAAACATGTTAATTGAATAAATAGTAGACACCAAATTGTATGTACAATATCATTTCAACCGTCCCTACCAGTCCTGATGTACAGTAATCACATCACAAGTATTTGTCAAGTGAAAACTGTAAAATAAATAGAAAAAAGACTATAAAAACTTAGATATTAAATGAAATTGCCCTTGCTTTTTGACCTATATATATATATATTGTCTTGCTTCTTTTGTTTTTTATGTATGTCTTTATTTTCTCAATTGAGTACATATTGAGTTCATTGTAAAATGAGCTACAACGATCTAAAAACAAACTAAAAATACTGCTGATTGATCCACTGTATAGGGATCTCACATGTAGGGAGATTGACTAAAGGCTCTGACGGTCCAATCCTAATTCTCTAACTCAGCTTCCCAAAGCGCTGGGATTACAGGCATGAGCCTCTCTGATGCCTACATCCTCATATAAGATGTCCACATCCTCAAAATTTCTCATGGGCCTGACAAGATCCCAGGACGCTAGACTGTGTTATCCACAGGATTCGATCAGCGGTGTTAATGGTCCATGCTTGAACAGAGCTTGGTGCTGTGTCGTTCTTCCTCCTTTTTTTCCCACTTCTCTTATTCTCTCTGGAGGGCTCTGACGTTTCCATATTTTTCTGTCTTCTCAGTCCTTCTTCCCTTCTACTTCCCTTTTTCCCAGCTTTATCTAGCTATTGAGATCAATATTATTTGATCATCAAGAAGAATAAAAATCTTTGTTTCTGCTTAAAGTTACTCAGGGGGTGCTCAAAGGGATACCAGTGGAAGGATCGTAGTAGCACAGAGAAACAGAAAGACCAAGAAAATAAGCACAGTCATAACTTGAGACATAAATCTGACCTCAGACCACAACAAAAACCTAGAGAAAAAAAATGATCGTATAGGTAGTAAACCTTGCACATTCGTTCTACTTCTGTAATTCCATGGTCTTATGAATCACTGAGGTAGCATTTGAGCCACATATTGAAAGATACTATTCACTATTTATAGTAAGAAAGAGAAATCATAAAATGCCACACAGTTAAATAACCTGAACATTTCGAAAGAGGAATAAGAAAATCCTATATAGTATCTGAAATTTTCATAGACGAAATATTGACACTTCTCATTTGTTTTGGTCTTTGTTGTTTATATAATTCAACTCAGGAAAGGAAAATCCATCCTGTATTAAAAGTAAATAGAAAATATGCTGTTCAGGATTAAAGTAGCCATGGTGCTTTTGAAAACGAAAACCAATGATGCTGTGTGTCTCCTTTTATGTTGATTCCCTGCCCCTTGTCCCACGGAGGTGACATTTTA
>NW_016815128.1:1041354-1054475 GCF_001698545.2 Rhinopithecus bieti
AAAGTAGCCATGGTGCTTTTGAAAACGAAAACCAATGATGCTGTGTGTCTCCTTTTTATGTTGATTCCCTGCCCCTTGTCCCACGGAGGTGACATTTTATCATTCATTTGCTTTATGAAAATTTGAGACTTTTTTAAAGTCTTACATTTAACTTGAATTTCTTTTTATTCAATTTCCAATGATGGAGGTGACAGAAGATTGAAGATACCTTAAATCAAATATTTTAATATGTAGATAACCAGGTTTTTCTGTTTGAGTACAGAATTTGATTTAACTGTAAGAGTATATATTTTGAATCCTGCTTAAAACAAACAAAAAGCAAAGAAGAAACCTCACATTTTATTGGGTACTTCCTGTGTATTAAAATTTATACTGGCTTTTTTTCCTTATGTCATTTTATTTAATCCTTCCAAGAGTTCTGAATCTCAATTTTTGTCCAATTAGATAGTAGGTTTTCTTTTCTCCTAGTTTACAGATACAAATAATTGAAATGATTGTTTTATGACAGGTAAAATATACAGATAAAAGTTAACAAAGAAAGTCTCAGGGGTAATCCACAGAGACTTTTGTTCAGAATACTCATTGAACTATGAAATATAAATGTGCTTATTATATGATAATATTTAGAAGTTACTGGGAGAGCCCACCCTCCTATTACACTCCTCCTTATTGTTAAAGGATTAGTGACTCTTTTCCAAATGGCAGTGTTTTAGTAAGAAAAGGAATAAGATTTTATTACCTTAAAGTTGTTTATTAGATTCATTAATTTAAAAAAAAATTAATTGACCTTCCCAGTTATATTCAAAGGCCTTCTCTAAAGGATTGTATGTTTATATAGGCAATTATTTCTTATCTGTTCTCAACAGAATAGCCAGCAAGATTGTTTTACTCATTAGTCAGATATATTAAGGTTCTTCAGAGAAACAGGGCCAATAGCAAATCTATCTATGCACCTATCGTCTATCTATCTAAAGATACTTATTATGAGAGATTGGCCTAAGCAATAGCAGAACAGATGGTGTGAGCCCTAGGTTAAGGATGGGAGAAGACAGATGTCTGGGAATAAGCAATTAGGTAGGGGGAGCAAATTCTCCCTTCCTCCACTTTTTATTCTAGTTGGGCCCTCAATTGATTGGATGATGCTCCCCTACATTGGTGATGACAGATTGTCTTTACTCAGTCTACTGATTCAAATGTTCACCTCTTCCAGAAACATCCTCACAGATACACCCAGAAATATGTTTGATCAGCTCTCCAATCATCTTTCAGCCCAGTCGGGTTGACGCAGACATTTAACCATCCCAAGGGGATTTGGGACATAGGCCCTATCACGTCTTCCCTGGAACTCATGGCAGTAGAGGACTGCTGTGGTGCAACACGAGAACTAGGTTCTAATCTGCTCACTCTCTTTCTAGCTGTGCCACCATGGGCAAGCCACTTACCCTCTCTGAGCACACTGCTCATCATCAGGAAAACAGGAATAACAGTAACCTGTCTTTCAGAGGCTGCCCTTCACTATCCAATTTAAAACTTTAACAGCCTTTAACATTTGCTGTCTTTCTCCATGTTATTTTCTCATTAGTATTTATCATTGTTTTACATTTTTTTTAAAATGATTTTCTAAAGTAGAATACAAGCTGTAGGATAACAGGGTAGGCACAGTCTCTACCCTCAGAACCTACATTCCTTCGAGGAAGATGTGTTACTAAACCACAGAACCTACATTCCTTCAAGGAAGATGTGCTACTAAACCAGTAATGACAAGAACATACACTGTTATGACAGAAGCCCATGGAGGTCTGGGAATCCAGAAAAAGGGCCACTGGTCCGGGCTTGTTTAGAAAGCAAATGAATCTTAGGATATTTACCATTATTCACTGTCCTTTAGATGATATAGTCTCTTTATGCTAAAGGGATAGTAGAGTCAGAGGTCCCCAGGATCTGAGTTGTGCTGTTGATTGACCGCTCATAACGAGTGTCAGAGAAATATTCATACTCCTGGGATCCACTCAGACATGGAAACAGATGTTGCCTGAGGACATGATGTGAGGTTCAGAGAAGTGAATTGTTTTGCACATGGCCGACAGACAACTGTGTACTATAAATTACAGTCATTGTGACCAGATTCAAGGGTTTTTCTCCAGCAACTTTGTTCACCTTTTGTCATAGGGTAACATGATAAAAGAAATAACAAATATAGATGGAATCAAAATATTCTCAAGAAACGAGTGGACTGCACAAGGTAAGTCAGAATAGAAAGTTCAACTCAAAGAAGCATATTGTGACCTTTCTGAAAATGGATTGCACACACCCCTTCTGCAAAACACAGATCAGGATGCACCTTTGATGCTTGTATTTCTGGGACCTCATCTCTTTCAGGCATTCACTGAATCTTTGCAGCGCCCCCATCTCTATTTTACATAGCTCATACCTCCCTTGATTTTCTAGAATTCAGGCAGGCAATTCATTTTGGCAGATCACAGATTTTAAAAAATGGATATACCACAAATATTGGAGTTCTATAGGAGAGTCATAAAATAAAATAAATATGGGGATTGGATCCATATATTTATTTTGAAACAAATAGGAAATTGAGGCATTAGGAAGTATTGATGCCAATGACTGGCCTTAAGGCTATGCTGCGTTAAGATAACAGTAAGTCTTTTGCTGGTAGTAAATGAGAGAAGAAGGTTAATGCTATGTAAATATTAAAATATTGTCACACTAAGATTCTCTGTCTTCAATATGTGTTAATTACTAGAATAGACCTTTCAGAGAAATTAGTGTATGGCTGGTACTCGTCAGCATGGCAATTTTTTAGCTACTTATCTGCTGAGCAGGCGTCCTTCCTGCCATTTTCTCCCCATATATTCAACCTCTTCCCAACTCTGAATGGTGTCCAATACAGGATGCTTTGCCTAAAATGTGGTGACTAAGTCCTGATAATTATGAAAATATGTCAATTATTAAAATGCTGTTAAAGCATGCAAATGGGATCATATGCTACAGAGAGGGAAAAAGGATTCATTACCCCAATTACAGGTTATGAGGGAGTTAGATAAGGAATTTCTGAACAGAGAACAGTTTCCACCACTTACAAGAAACAATCTCTCTGTTACTGCAATGTCTCTTCATCCTTTACAGGCCAGTAGGGCTCTTGGAAGGGTTCCTGAGAAGCGCAAGGGGAAACTCACGCCGATGCTGTTATATTGGAGGGCCTTTTGAGATCCTTAGCACAAATCTGTAAGGTCCTCAGATTAAACCTGCTTGTTTCCAGTGTGTGTCAGCTGAGTGGCTCATGAAGTTCAGCAGTTAAGATGCTGGTTTATCTGAGAGGGGACACACCTTCTGCAGACCCCCAGTGATGAAACCTAGCCACGTGCAACCAAGGTGAACGTAGCTGCCATAGTTCCCTCGAAGTCTGCCACTGCTGTAATCCTTATGATGTTTTGCCACTGCAGTTTCGCTGGAAGCCACCCCACCACCACCCCCATGGTGGTTACTCCACAATGTCCTACTATCAACACACCTTCATGTTTTATCTCTCAAATGTAATATTAGATTGGTTAACTTGCACTCAATTGAAAAATTTGAGATTATATAGCCTTTTCAACATTATTATAGGAAAAGGTGTCAACATAAGGAAAGAGCAGGATGTCTTCCACTCATGGGTGGATAGAAGGATGTCGATAAGCCTCTGTTTGGATCTAGAGAGAAGCACATGAATCCTGTGAGGCTGTCAATTACCATCTGAGAAATTCATTTCTTAACTTGTGAACACTAGCTCAGGAAGAATAATGTAAAAGAATAACACGTCTGAGCTTCTGGTCACCTTTTCATATTCACCATGTTTATAGGCTTATTTTTGGTCATAGTAGAAGGCAGTAAAACCCTTGAGGAAATAGACAAGTAAACAACAACAATAACAAACAACAACAAAAAATAACAACCAAAAAATGCATTTTTTTTTCCAAGAAGAGAGAAGGGGAATCACTATACTGAATTTCATAGGTAATTTTGGCTGCTAATGGAGATAGTCACTGAGGAAGGCTGAATGCACTCTGAGTCTGAAATATGGAAGAGTGGAGAATTCTGCAGAGTAGGCCTACAGTGGAGGAGCACAGGAAAATATTCAACGCAGGAAAAAATTGTGGACCACCTACTTAAGGAGGAATTCCAAAGATTTACTGTACAACATAGTACCTATAGTCAATAATATGGTATTGTGCACTTTAAAATATGTTAAGAAAAATAGGTCTCATGTAAAGTGTTCTTACCAAAAAATGAACAAACAAAAAACACAAGGAAATCTGTGGAAGTGAGAGACATTTAGTACCTTGATTGTGGTGATGGTGTCATGAGCTTATCCATCTGTTGAATTTCATCAAACTGTGCACATTAAATATGTGCAATTTTGTATATCAAGTATTTTTCAATACAGCTAAAAATACATACTTTATTAAAAAATAAGAATTTTTTTGAATACAGAACATTGAATAGTTTTTTTTTTTTTTTTTTTTTGAGACGGAGTCTTGCTCTGTCACCCAGGCTGGAGTGCAGTGGCCAGATCTCAGCTCACTGCAAGCTCCGCCTCCCGGGTTCACGCCATTCTCCTGCCTCAGCCTCCCGAGTAGCTGGGACTACAGGCGCCGCCACCTCGCCTGGCTAGTTTTTTTTTTTGTATTTTTAGTAGAGACAGGGTTTCACCGTGTTAGCCAGGATGGTCTCGATCTCCTGACCTCGTGATCCACCCGTCTCGGCCTCCCAAAGTGCTGGGATTACAGGCTTGAGCCACCGCGCCCGGCCAACATTGAATAGTTTTAACGAAGAAGGCATCTATGGCTTGACAAGAGGAAGTCCTCAACCCTAACTCAGCCATTGATTAATCACACACTGTGACCTCTTCTCCCTGGTGTTATGGTCTCATTTATTTAATATAAGGGCAGGAAGGTCATTCTCTCAAATTCGTGTAGATTTTCACAACAGCCAAGTGATTTATGCTAAATAGAAATATAATCTGTTAACCAACAATTACGATATATATTTTTCTTAATGGGCAATCTGAACATAATGATAGCATTGTTTTGTATTAAAGGTTAAAATAATAAATATAAAATTCCTAGCAGAGTGCCTGAAACAAATAAATACTGTTTACTATTGAGACTATTATTATTTATTATCATTATTTTTATTTCTATTAAGCCAGCAAATATGGTGAAATCTTCCAGATGCCCTTGCTGAAGGACTCCAGGTATCAAAGAGAAGTAGCCATTTGTGAGACAGCTGTTCCGTTAACCTGTCTGTCCTAATTAAAAACACCTGCACATACTGTCCCCAATTCAATCTGAGTCTATGGCAGTGACAAAGTCTGTGGGATTTGGGTTACCTCATGGGTGGTGAACCATATCGTTTCATAGATCACTCTCTGAAAAGCCAGCTATCCTTCATGTTTGAAACTATTAAACATGAAAGCTCATTACAACAATAATGACTGTTTTGATATTTCCAACTAGCTCTAGTGAGGTGGCCACCAGAGAGTCCTCAATGAGGCGTAAAGTATTGGCTATGCGGTGGGTGTAAAGCCCAACTGGCCCATTGGTTTTCACAAATCTTACCTACTGGGGATAATGTTAAGTACAGCGATGACTTGGCACGTAGTGACCTAATTCAAAGTCAACCACCCATGTTCTTTCTACTACGGACTACTGAGGAGTCAGGTTCTTTTGATTCTTAGCACCTCTTATACTAAAAAGCACCATATAATGGCTATTTGGATGCTATTATTATTATTGATGTAACTCTGTGCACTTTACAACACTCTTCCAAACTGATTTTTTTTCCTGTAGTCCTTAAAATTATTCTGTAAGAACAGAGCAGTTTATTATATATCACTTTAAACTGCAGCTTATCATTAGCCACTATTATTTATAGCCACTATTATTTAAAGATTCCGAATGTAATTCACATTTAAACAAGTAGTAAGAGGTGTGTTGCAGACACATTCATGCCTATGCTGACTGCCATGCAGAGCCCAAGGGAAAGGAGAAGATGTGAATTCCCTTCAGGAGTTTATATTCCAGGATTGGAATGAGATTTGTTCACTCACTTCGTATGTGTCTCTTTACTCAGTAGATGATATGGTTTGGCTGTGTCCCCACCCAAATCTCATGTTGAATTGTACTCCCATAATTCCAGCATTTTGTGGGAGGAATCTGGGGGCTGGTAATTGAATCATGAGGGTGATCTTTCCCATGCTGTTGTTGTGATAGTGAATAAGTCTTATGAGATCTGGTGGTTTTCAAAACAGTAGTTTTCTTGCACAAGTTCTCTCTTTGTAAGACATGACTTGCTCCTCCTTGCCTTCCACCATGATTGTGAGGCCTCCTTAGCCATGTGGAACTGTTAAGTCCATTAAACCTCTTTTTTCCATAAATTGCCCAGTCTCAGGTATGTCTTTATCAACAGCATGTAAATGGACCAATACAGTAGACTTACTTTGTGCAAAGTCCTTCCACCTAAGTGGACGTAGCTGAAGGTTTTGGTACCATTCTTTGTGTAGCTGATGGTCAAGGGGAGGGTAGATGTCTATTGGAGGGGAGAGCGCCAGCAGCATGAAAATCGTTCATGGAAATTGTGCATCATGGAGACTAAGCATGAGACAATCACAGGCCAAAGTCAATTGGCCACACTGCGTTACATATGATCTATGAATATGCAACTCTGACAGAATTCAATGGATGTGTAATCTAGGCTTCCTGAGACAATCTCAGTCTCCATTTAGTGTCCTACACCACTGTTTAGAGCTGAATGAGACATTTCTTTCTAAATTCTGATTCAGAGTATATCACGATATATTGCCAACCCAGAGAAGATTAGGAGGAAGTATACAAATGCTGACAAAGCAAAAAAGTCATTTCAGAGAGTAACTCTTCAGTGAATAAATAATGACATTGTAAATATTGAAGGGAAACTGTGACGTCTCTAAGCTCTCTTGCTTATTTTCTGGTTTTATTTCTTTTTGTTTGTTTGTTTGTTTTTTCTTTTGCTGCCTTAAACAGCCTTTTGAGAGTCAGCCAAGAGAAATCACCCAAGTTTGGCCTTGGTAATCATGTGCAGAAAGACAAAAATTTCTATATTCTTTCTTGAGATGTTCATTCCCCTTTATCTCAGGAAGAGATAAAAAAAAGGCTTCAATTCATAGCAAACACCTTCAGGCTTTCCATCGTTCAGAACCTTAGGTTCTTATACATAGAGCTTCAAAGCTAACTTAAGTCAGTAGCAACCACTATTACTCTTTGGGGAGGACAGTATGGGTGATAGGGACCTACATGCTCATCATTGAGACCATGCCACTTATTTCATAGTAAGGACACTGAGCATTATAATTAGGAAGTAAATGTCCAAATCACACAAGAGGTTGTACTAGGAATGTTGTTAGAACACTTTTCACCAAGTTCAGAAACTCTTCTAAAATTCCACTAGAGAAAGAAACAGGATAATATTTAACAGCATGATCAATGGTTCCCAGAAACTCACTGGCACAGCTAGAAATAATCAGGTTCCTGTATCCCAGTCCACTCCTCTTTCCCTTCACCACATTAAATCACTGACCAGGCTTATGGAAAACTGGACTGCAGTCTGCAAGGGCAATTGGATAAGATGAGATAGGAAATAAGTAACATGAAGAAATGTAGAAGAAACTGAGGTTGCTTAACCTGGGAAGAAAAAACCTTAGGTATGGGTTCATAATCACTTATATTCAGATATGCTGAAGATACTTTAGTGGGTGAGTTTCAAAATTAATTCAGCTAGTGTTTATGATCAGATACTGTGGAGCTTAATTGGTTGAGTTTGAATACCAACTCTTTCTCTTAATCAATTAATTTTTCTGAGCCTAGTTTCCCAATTGTCATGGAGATGTTTGTAGTACCAATCTTAGAATCTTGATGTGAGAATTGGATAAATGTTCACATTTAAAACATCTATCACAGGGCCTGGTAAATAGAAACCACTCTATGTATAACATATCGCTATGAATATTTCCTTCAAGATACAGGGCCTGGTCCAAAGTGGAAAAGATAACAGGAAACTGAACTCAGTCCCAAGTCAGAGCATTAGGAGTCAGAATTGTCAACAAATAGAAGAAGTTGATCTAGAGGGACAGAATTCCCTGATATTGGAAGTGTGCAAACAGAGTGCAAACCCACTTAGCATTCAATGACATCAATAAGAAGAAAATTAAAATGAATTCGGCATTCTTTTTGAGATCTAAAAATTTTCAAAGATTCCACAGCTTAGAATAAACATTTTCAGACATTTTATTTATTTTTATTTTTATTTTTTTTATTTTTTGAGACGGAGTCTCACCCTTTTACCCATGCTGGAGTGCAATGGCACCATCTCGACTCACTGCAACCTCTGCCTCTTGGGTTCAAGTGATTCTCCTGCTCCAGCCTCCCCAGTAGCTGGGATTACAGGCACGTGCCACCATGCCCAGTTAATTTTTTGTATCTTTAGTAGAGATGAGTTTTTGACATGTTGACCAGGCTGGTCTCTAACTCTTGACCTCATGATCCTCCCACTTTGGCCTCCTAAAGTGCTGGGATTACAAGTGTGAGCCACCGCACCTGGCCAACCACCACATCCGACCTTCAGAGACATTTTAAATGACCATTGGTCAAGGTAATATTCCTGGTTGACATTTTCAGCCTTATATTATCAATGATAGGCTGACTGTAGACTATGTTGTCTAAGTAACAATGATTTTCAGAGGAAAATGGTGATCATATTAATAATTATGCTGGAACTTTGCTGGGTTAACTAGACCCTGTAATAACCTTGGTTTCTGACTATGTATAACTGGATTGCATGTATGTAAGCAAAAAGTATATGCATTTATGTTATATAAGAAACCAGTATAAGACAAATTCCACCTTGAATCCATCATGAGGAATGGTATCAAGACCAATTTTATGTCAAGATGTGAAGCTGGGGGACTGAATTTAGATTTAAAAGAAAATCATATGAGTATTTCAAGAGTGGTGTCATTTGGAACTGCACTATCTATTCTGTACTCTGTTTTTAAGAATCCACATCTACATGGTCAATACTGCTCCTGGATTAGGCAATGCCACAGACTACTTTCATTACATAGCTCCTTAAATCTCTCTCTCCCTCTCTTTTCTTTCTTTTTTTTTTTTTTTTTTTTTGTTTTGAGATGGGGTTTCTCTCTTGTCGCCCAGGCTGGCGTGCAATGGCACAATCTCGGCTCACTGCAAATTCTGCCCCGTGGGTTCAAGCGATTCTCCTGTCTGAGCCTCCTGAGTAGCAGGGATTACAGGCACCCATGACCACATCTGGCTAATTTTTTGTATTTTTAGTAGAGACGGGGTTTCACCATGTTGGCCAGACCAGTCTTCAACTTCTGACCTCAGGTGATCCACCTGCCTAGGCCTCCCAAAGTGCTGGAATTACAGACGTGAGCCATGCCTCGCCTGATAGTTCCTTATCTCTTAAACAGTCTGCTGTTAGCAATCAGTAGTCCTCCATTTTCTTGGTCAAAAGTTCACCTTTATACTCTATGAGATTTTGATAAATGATCATGGAGCTGGGGAAAGAAACAAAAGCCAAAATGTTTACCTGAAGTATCTCAAGATGTTGAGAGAACAGAGAAAGAAAACAGATGACTTAAATTAAGGCAAATATCTTAAAATTAATGAAGATGCCCTGAAAGAATGCTCACTCCTTTCATGACTATGTAGCATAGGTGATTACGATGGCAGAAAGGAGTCGGGAAAGCAAGGACATGGAGATAACTATGTTTCCTTCTTGCTGGAGAAAGATTGAGACCAGTTAGAATTAGCATGAAGTACATACATGTACTTGGTGCCCTTTCTATGCCTAGTACTGTTTATAGACTCTATTCCATTTAGTGCTATTCAAGAGGAAGCATTCTCTGTCCACTGCAAGTGTCCTGTCCTTGGAGTGTGCTCCTGTGGTCCAAATGACCACCTAGAGAACATGCCACCGAGACAACTCCAGTGTCTCATCAGGAAGAACTAGATAACCCTTAAAGTCCCTAAGAGTTGTATTTCCAAACTTACCTTAAGGGAAAAATAAAAATTAAAATTAGAAAATTTAAACATCCCGGCCAGGCGCCAGTGGCTCACGCCTGTAATCCCAGCACTTTGGGAGGCCGAGGTGGGCAGATCATGAGGTCAGGAGTTCGAGTCCAGCCTGGCCAACATAGTGAAACTCTATCTCTACTAAAAATACAAAAAATTAGCCAATCACAGTGGTGGGCAGCTGTAATCCCAGATGCTCAGGAGGCAGAGGCAGGAGAATTGCTTGAACCTGGGAGGTGGAGGTTGCAGTGAGCCGAGATCACGCCATTGCACTCCAGCCTGGACAACAAGAGTGAGACTCCATCTCAAAAAAAGGAAAGAAAACAAAATTAAAAAGTCCCTAAGAGTCACAGAATTACAAGATTTCTACCTACAAGAACTCTCTGATATACTAGTCGACCTTAAGTAAATGGGGGGAAAAAAAACGGGGAACAAAAAAACTCCAGACTGTATCTATATGTCTACATGTAGATCTGTGTCTTTGTCTCTTTATATCTATAGCTCTCTACCTAGGCTAGATAAGTGTACATTGGAATTAAACTTAATGACGTTATTTGAATCTGCTTTTTCCCTTTCATTTTCCTGTACGGACTGCATCTACTTCAATAACATTAATAATGATTATTATATTTTCAAACTCCTCTCTATTTTATGCATATCTTTTTCATATATATCATTTCATTTCTGCCTCAAGACAATAAAATTATGGAAAGACCTTCATTCTTCACTTAGCCACCTTCAGAATATAGTTCAGTTTTACCCACTAGACTGGGTAAGAAAACCTTTACTCATAATATGATTTAATTCCATCTTTGCCACTTTTTTCCAGATGTAATCGCCATGTTTCCTCTGCAGAATTATTGACACAGCACTGGTAAATGTATCCCCTTGAGGAGAAAAATCACCGTAAATAACTTCTCTTTAAAGAGAAAGGCGTATTGGATTTTTACACCAGCAACATGAGTGCTTGTTAAATACAGAATGATGCTCATATCCCCTCTGGCATTAAAAAACCCATGTCAAGCTCTCAAGCCCAAAGGTAAGTCAGAGAAAAGGATGCCTTCATCTTTTGGAGTGAAGCTATGGCTGCCACCAGAAATTAATAAAGCACCAAAGCAAGAAGAATGTCTTTATTTCTACCTTCGCAATCTGTTGAACCCACGTGGAGTAAATGAAGGAAAAGTCGTAGTCAATTCATTTTCAATTAGCACTCATTACTTCATCAAAAGAATATTTTCCCAATGAAAATAGTATTGTTATTTTTTAAGTGTGGCTTTGAAAAATATGAAAGTCTATGCTAAATAATTTACAATATTTGGAAATTATTCTGCCATGAGTAGCAATGCAGTTTGAATATCACCTTGAAACAGAGACTACTTACCTGTCTTTGCCCTTCTGGCCATTAAAAATGTGATTTGTACACTTAGGAATGTTCTGTCAGACTGTATGATTAGGGGTAATAAATAAAATACCCCTTCCCTGCTCAAATTTTGAATAAATACTTGGAACTAACACTTGGAAAATACGTGGCAATCAGAGAATCCACATTTCATATTTATTACAAAGATAGACTGGAGGATACATACCACGACAGCTAAGATGAGCTGGTTTGATCCCCATCTAATTCCTCCATAATCTACCTAGACATAGGAGAGCCCAGCCAAGTGAACACTTGAATCTACAGAGTCACACTTAACCAAATATGTTTCTCACTTTTTCACATGCATGGGATAAAGAGAGCAAATAAAATGCTAGTATTTCAGATATTTGAGAGATTTGAATCTATCCACGCAGGACATGTGGACTAGTGGCTGTGGCCCACCTGTGATGTAAGTAAGTCCCTCCAGGACTACAGAGTCTTTTTGTGGTTCAAAATGGGAGGAGAATTTAGAGAAAATTCCTTAAAATAAAAACTAGATAAATGGGGGAACAAAACATCTCTTTCTAAAACGAATTACTCAATAATGCATATGGAAGAACACCTAAATGAATGTATTAATTAAGTCACTTTTGATAAGAATTACCATATTTTTGAGTGTTACTAAACCTGGGGATTAAAATAATTTTAATAACTATGTTTTACTACGTGTGCTTACAGAAAATGGGAGATCAGTATTGAGTTGACATGTACTGAAGAATCAGCATGTGCTACCTCCTTTTCTGTGTACTTTCTATCATTCTAATTCAATTAACCAGAAGGTCCTATAAGGAAGGTCTTATTATGTTTCTTACTTAAAATGTTTGGAAATTGAGACACAGGGAAGTGGAGCAACTGCCTGTGTAATGTCTTAGTCCATTTTGTGCTGCTATAACAGAATACCACAAACAGGATAATGTATAATAAATAGCCATTTATTTGGCTCATGTTTCTGGAAAAGTTCAAGAGCATGGTTCTAACATCTAATGAGACTCTTTGTGTGAGGAAAAACATCTTCATGCATGTTCTTGAAAACATATGACATCACATGGAATTATGGGAGTGCAGCATCATAAATCTATCCTGGTTTGTTTCATTTATTTTGTTGAGATGCAGTCTCACGCTGTCACCCAGACCAGGCTGGAGTTCAGTGGCATGATCTCAGCTCACTGCAACCTGTGCCTGCTGAGTTGAAGGGATTCTCCTGCCTCAGCCTCCCAAGTAGCTGGGATTATAGGCGCACAACACCACGCCTGGCTAATATATATATATACGTATATATATATACGTATATATATGTGTGTATATATATGTATATATATATGTGTGTATATATATGTGTATATATATATGTGTGTATATATATGTGTATATATATGTATATATATCTGTGTGTATATATATATGTATATATATGTGTGTATATATATATGTATATATATATGTGTGTATATATATGTGTATATATATATGTGTGTATATATATGTGTATATATATGTATATATATCTGTGTGTATATATATATGTATATATATGTGTGTATATATATATGTATATATATATGTGTGTATATATATGT
>NW_016815128.1:1054612-1059273 GCF_001698545.2 Rhinopithecus bieti
AAAAAAAAAAAAAAAAAAAAATCTCAAAAGAACATATTTTGATTGCCACACATGGGGTCTTTTCTTTTTCTATGATTCTATCCCACCTATAATAACTTACCTAATATTTTATTTTATTTATTTTGAGATGGGATCTCATTCTGTTGCCCAGGCTAGAGTACAGTGGTGCGATCATGGCTTACCACAGCTTTGACCTCCCTGGGCTCAGATGATCCTCCCACCTCAGTCGCCCAAGCAGCTGGGAATTCAAGCATGCGCCACAATGCCTGGCTACTGTTTGTATTTTTTATAGAGATGGAGTTTCACCACGTTGCCCAGGCTGGTCACAAACACCCAACCTCAGGTGATCCACCTGCCTCAGCCTCCCAAAGTGCTGGGATTACAGGCGTGAGCCACCGTGCCCAGCCTATCCTGGTATGTTTTAATCTCCTTGAGAACAGAAACTATGTTTATTTCAACAGTATTACACTAGGGGAGGGACTTGAATAGTTGACCAATAAATATATATTAAGTGTTAAATAAAACAGTCTTCATGAATTTCCAAACAATGGTACAAATTAAGTTCCAGATGCCATCATCATTCTGTGATTATTATCAACAATTTTCTTTATCCATGGAGACTCACAAAGGCCAGACACTGATGACTTAGGAAGACTATCTGGTTATCTAGAGGGTATGATAAACCAGCATGAGATTTGGGGTTATGACCATACCTGTTGGCGGAAGGTCAACAATCATGTAGGTAAGAATAAGTGCACTGAGACTCTAAGAAACATCACTCAGCTTCTGGGATTAAAAAAAAAAAAAAACTAAATGGAATTAGTTACATTTTTCCAGATGATATCCAAGCAACATGGCGATAAAGCAAAGGTGGTACACTTGGGAAAGCAAACTATAAGATTGGTCATAAGCACATGATGCAAATAGAAAAGAAGGGTATATCTGCCCACTTACACCTGAGTCCATTTCTAGCATGATGTTTTACCATAAGGCATACCTTGAATTCTACTTCGGACATTGGTGCAAAATGAAGCTGCAAGTTGGAATACAGAGTACAGGAGACATAAACTCTCATTCCTCAGGAAAAAATTCTAGTGCAAGTATCAGTACCTACTAGTAAATAAGAGTTCTGCTGATGGGCCTGAAGCATAAAGGCAGTCAGCCTTAGGAAGAATTGGCTCTGGAATTATACAAGTATTCACTTTCCAAGGATGACCAACTGTCTTTCACTGGTCTCAATAAAATGGCAAGGGATGATGAGTTCAAATAAACCAGGGTGCCCAGATTTAATGTATAGGAGTTCACGATTGACTGTCGTATTTCTCCAGCCTTCAGATATTCCTGTTTGAAATCTGCCTTTGCAATCACTAGGCATGTGAATCAGATTTGATCACTAGCCATCAGAGAGCACACACACACAAAAAAATGGAGTATGACAACAAGATTGTATCACTTCTAAAAGTAAATAATAATAACATCTGCCATATTCAGGTCGTTGTAAGGATTAAAAGAGGTTATAAATCACATAACACAGTGTCTATTACCTAGGAGAGTGCTGATAGAGGCTATCTGATTTTTAAACGAAATAGTGATTAAAACAGTTTAATAGCCTTAACACAGCTGAATTGCCCACTATCACTTGCCAGATACCTGTTTACTGAGGCACAGTTTTGGTCATAGAACACATGGGACAATGCCACAGAATAATATTTATGCCACTAATGCAAGCATCCATGGTTCTTGAATAGTGTCCAAGCCATCTTTTTCATTCTAACATTTTGCTGTGCATGCCCAATGTGCATGCTAAGCAGATGGAAATGGAGTCTATTTTCCATACCCATGATTCCCATTTATGTCTTATGTTTTTCTCTGAGATGTCAGGAATTCTTAGCCATGGGCCCTGTATTACTTCCAGGAGTAACTACATGCATTTTAAAGCAGAAATTGGCACACTTTTTCTGTAAAGGATCAGATAGTAAAGATATTAGGCTCTGTGTCCACAGTCTCTGTCACAATTACTCCATGCTGTTGTGGCACAAAAGAAGTGGTAGATGTAAATGGATGAGAGTAGCATTTCAATATAAATGTATTTACATAAATAGGTTGTAAGTGGTTTGCCAGTCTCTACCTTGAACTGTACCAAACAGCTAGGTTAAAAATGCTCTCTGGAATTTGCACTTAGGAACATGACAATTAACTCCAGGATCTGAATTCAGAAAAGCATAAAATGTCTCTTTGATGTCTCAAAGATTTTTTGCCTAGTATAACCTTTTAATTTCTTTTTACTTTCTGCCAGAGTGTGATTCTAACTGAGAATGTAAAAATTACAAACAGATTCCCTGCTGCTGACGGGAAAATGAGCGAGATCCAATGGGTAGGAAATCCTGACGTGCCACTGACCTAAACTACTAGTGTTGATGCCTAGAATTAGAATGAGATTCTCTGCCACGAAAGACATTTAAGTTTCTAACAAATTGAAAATTCTTAAAAGGGCCAAATTTTCAAATGTATGATTATTTTTGTTTATCACAGAAGTCTTTTCAGGATGACAGAAATACAGAGATATTGGTAACAGGGAGACAGGTGGGTGTATATTTATACTCCACTTTTTCCCCCCAAAATTAATTCTTTTGAGACATTTAAAAAATCCTGCCATATTGTAAATACTATTCATGATACTGGGAATACAATAAGTAAAAACCAATACATGTTCCGTGTCATCATAGCACTTGTACTGTACAAGCTTTGTGATCTGGATAAAAGTAATGGAGTCTTCTGAGGTTCAAAATTAGTTTATATTTTGTGAGGTGGAAGTATTTAACGCACATTTGCTGTATGAAGTTCTTCACATAAATGAAGGTAACCATTAGATGCCTAGACATAGTGGTTCCCTTCTGTATACCCACATCACATCCTTTTATTTTTCCTGATTGCAGGTTCTAATAAATTAAAGGCATATAACATGTTGCTTGCAGTATAGGCAAAAGCTTATTACACTAATTAAGTCTATAAACAAATTATGAAATTTTTATTTCTTTAAAAAAATCTTAAAAGATGCAACTAATTATTGGTACCTTAGTAATTTATTTACAGGTTAACCAAATAAACGACTGCAAGTTGACGAGAAAGGTAAATTTGTTGGCAAATAACCACTACAGATATAGTTTTAAAAAACTTAAAAATTGATGATAAGTACTCATAACAGGTCTATGATAAGCCTGGATTTTGTGGAATAGAAGGGCCTCTGACCTGTATGTGGGCATCTCTTCCACTGTGCAGGAGATTTAGGAAAGAGTGACTATTCTTTGTGTCTTTTGGCAGGGGTCAGAAAGGCGAGGTTACTTAGTCAGGTGGAAATGGATTTGATATGGTTTATAAAGCATCTGAGCCAAAGATTCTGAGTTTAGAAAGATAAGCCCTGCTGCTATCTCTTGTCCAACTAACGCTTCCAAGTGCTGCCCATAAGAATTTAAAAGAAGATCCCCAAATGTCCTTTGAATTCCTTCAATATTATGATGTTTGGTCATCGTTGGCTTACCATCCTCTGAATGTTTCAGACAAATCTAAGCAAAACCTTATCAGGTTAGCTTTCAGTCTGACAAAGTCCCATGATTACAGCAAAGGAAAAGTAACTTTTAGATTCACATAATCACTCACAATTATATTTGGAGACGTATCATTGATCTATGTTGTTGGTAGTTTAAGCATTCAGTGGTGATGAAGTCAAGCCAGCCTCAGAAGTGGAAGTCCATATTGTTGAATCTATGGCAAGTCTGCCACCATGGCCACTTTGTAAACATTCAGACTGAGCAACCACAAGAATAGCTAGGAAAGAGGCTGACATTTCAGAGCATACCACTTTGTACACCTTTGTACTGAGAACCTTCTGAATCTGTTAAGAAGTCACATCACCTACAAATAACTTCAATGTCTGAAGGGGTGGCCTGCCCCTCCACACTTGTGGGTGTTTCTCGTTAGGTGGAACGAGAGACTTGAGAAAAGAAGTAAGACACAGAGACAAAGTGTAGAGAAAGAAAAGCAGGGCCCAGGGGACGGGCGCTCAGCTTACAGAGGACCCACGCCGGCACGGGTCTCTGAGTTCCCTTAGTATTTATTGATAATTATCTTTACCGTCAAAAAGATAAGGGAGTGGCAGGACAATAGGATCATTTTAGGGAGAAAATCAGCAGTAAGACATATAGATAAAGATCTTTGTGACCTGAATAAGTTCAAAGGAAAATGCTGTGCCTTGAGATGCATATGCAAACATCTCCATAAACCTTTCAGCAGTATTGCTCCAGCAAATCCCACCTTATTCCTAAAGGCGGTTTTCTCTTTGCTCAGTAAACAAAGCACACAATGGGTTTTACACGGAGATGTTCCATTGCCCAGGGACGGGCAGGAGACAAATGTTTTTCTCTTACTTGAGATTAAGAGAATGGTGATGACCTTTAACCACAAGCAGCCTTTAGGCACTTGTTTAACAAAGCACATTCTGTACAGCCCAAAATCCTTTAAACCTTAAGTCACCACAGCACATATCTCTTGCAAGGACAAGGTTGGGGGTAGGGTCACAGATTAACAGCATCTCAAATATAGAACCAAATGGAGTCTCTTAAATCTACTTCTTTCTATATAGACACAGTAACAGGCTGACCTCT